>NC_054379.1:72254961-72554961 GCF_017654675.1 Xenopus laevis | reverse complement strand
ATCAGTATGTAATCGCCCATAAACAGAGCCGACATTAATTGAAAACTGAGGATATCAAACAATCACACATAGTATGAAGCTGCATAGCGTCCGTGTGAGAGGTAATAATAAGCTTTAGGCTAAGGTTAGCCATGTTGATCTTGGGCAGCGGGCCCAAAAAGGGCAGATTGAGGTATTCGTGCACCGGCAGCACCCCAGTATAGCGCAGTGCAAGCATGGAACTGTTAAGTGGCTTGGCGACTCATGGCCTAGGACTCCTCCTTGGCCTTGCCTCCATCCATTCCAGGGCTTCCTCCGGAACGGTAAAAAAATGAGCTTTGTTGCCCTCGATAACTTTGAGCCTTGCCAGGTATAACATGGAGTAGATAAGATTCCGGTCACGCAGTCTTCTCTTTACTTCGGAAAAGGTGCTGCGCAGTTTTTGTAAGTGCGTCGAGTAATCTGGGTATAACGATACTGTAGCGCCATTAAACTCTATTTTCCCCATCACCCGAGCTGCTGTCAAAGCGGTATCTCGGTCCCGAAAGTGTAGTAGGCGGATGAGGAAAGGGCGCGGTGGAGCCCCCGGAGGTCTAGGCCTCCCTGGAACACGGTGCACCCTCTCCACTGTGAAGTGCATAGTGAAGATAGCCTGCGGTAGAAGGCTGTTAAGCCACGATTCAGCAAAATCCGCTGGGCTCTCACCTTCAGAGCCCTCCGGGAGACCCACCACCTGAACATTATTGCTCCGCTGGCGATTTTCATAATCGTCTAGCTGTGCAGCCTGTTGTTTAAGTTGTTGTTGTAGGTCCGCCATTTGTTCTGGGATTGGTGCGCAGGTATCTTCCAGAGTGCTTACTCTGTTCTCAACTGCTGCTGTTCTCTCTCTTATATTTTGCAAGTCAACCTTGATAAGAGATAAATCAATCTTTACTTCCTCAATCCGGGCAGTTAAAGTCGCTTGGCAGGCTGCAATCACAGCTAAAACTGGAGCAATGGTTACATCAGGTGCTTGTTCCTCCGATAGTCCTGGAGACGAAGGGGCCTCGGCGCCATCTTGGGCGGGTCGTCTCACATAACGATCCATCTTTTGCGATGTGTCAGCAGGTTTTTTGTGCCCCTTAGCACCACCCATGGTTGAAAGTGACGAAATGAGATTGGAGTCACAAAAAAATTAGTGGGTCAGGTTTGATTCAGGATCAATGTGCCCACGGAGCTCACTGCTGTGTGACCTGTGCATTCGGCCACGCCCCCCTCTCACCATCTTTATTTCACACACCCAGAGAGACTAGCTTCCCAGTCTCCTCTCACTACTCCCAAGACTGCAACATTCTAACATCCTTCAAAAGTAATTAACTTTATAAAACTTAACACAACTTATGCAAATACACATCTCCCACCCCCCATTATGCTTCAAAACCTTATTAAGTACATAGTCATCCAGATGCCTAGGTAAGTTGCTTGTGTGGGCTGAACATCGGAATATTTTAGTGGCCCGTTCAACAAGGGGGTGGAGTATTGCCTGATGGGCAATTTTGACGCCCGCGTATTGACAATTGAATTTTTCGAATGTTTCATTAATTCCGCTGGAAATTTTGTGGCGAAGCGAAACGGGAGAAATTTGCCCATCACTAGTTTTCAGAGTAAACTTACTGCCATATAGGAAATTATGCCACTTTTCACAAGCCTATATACAGTACAGGTGAGTGCCTCACACTCTCCCGCTGGGTATTTCTGCTCAGGTGAAGAGAGAGCTTGAGAAGCAAAAGCAAACAGGTTGAATCTGTGATAAGACTGCACCTATGGCAACAGCTGAAGCATCACAAGAGAAAAATGCGCAAAGGTTGTTGCTGAAGCAATTCGATGTCTCCGTGTACAGACTGCTTCGGAATACGCTGGTGTCCACTCCCATTGCACATCTTTTTTAACTAAGGCACGTAATGGTGTTGTGGTTTCTGCATAGTCAGCTACAAATGTAGATAATAGTTTGTGAATCCTAGAAAGGAAGCGAGTTCTGCTCTGTCTTTTGGCTCAGGTAATTGATGTCCTCAACATTGGATTGTAAGGGTTGAGTTCCCAGTGATGAGAGTCTATGACCCACAAAGTCAAGTTCAGTTTGTGTGAAAACACATTTTGTTTAATTCAAGGTGAAGTTATAGACCACCAGCCTGTGAAATATCTGATCAAGGATTGCATTGTGTTCCTCTAGAGACTGTGCATGGATGAGTATGTCATCCAGATAAATGGTTACCCCAGGGATTCCTGCAAAAACAGTTACCATGATTTTCTGGAAACAGCTTGGAGCAGAAACAGCTTGCGTTTGAAATGGTAAAGTCCCAGATGTGTAATGAAAGCTGTCAGGTTTCTGGCCTGCCAAGAGAGGGGTATTTGTAAATAGCTTTTACGGAGGTCCAGCTTTGTGAAAAATTTTGACCCAAGGCATTGGGAAATAAGATCTTCTGTAATGGGCAGAGGGTAGCAGTCAGGTATTATTGCTTCGTTTACCTGACACAGGTCCATACATAGCCGGATTTGCCCGGTATTTTGAAGGGCTGCCTGGGTCAGAACTTCCAAATAAGGAAAACCGGGCAGGATTCCCTTGATTGACACAGCGATCGGCCAATCACTGATCGCTGTGTCATAGCCCCACCCCCTGATGTCACTGACACTGCCATATACATTAGCTTCCAAATCTCCTCCAACTATTCCTAAGGCTGCAACATTCTAACACGGTTTATGCAAATACACAACACTGACACCGGGGGGGGCTGTTGGAGCGGTCAGTCAGTGTGAGGTGAACCCCAGGACTATTGTTGACATTTCATTGAAACTGAAAGTACTTTCATTCTGAAAGGAGGAGGCCTGTTGATACAGAGCTCATAACCTCTATTTAGATAGAGATAGATATCTGTTATCTGATAGGATTATATATTTACCATTCTTATTAATTAAGGGAAGGCACCATGTATGTTAATATGTATTAAATATATAAATATAATTAGAATAATAAATATAATTGTGTTGAAATGCAATCTTATTTATTTTTGCATGATTTAGATGTTAAATCCTAAGCGACTTTCACGACCAGCAATGGGAAGGATTTTTCAGGCCTTTTGTCACAGTAACAAATTGGTGGGACCAAATACCCTGTCTGTTATTGCCCTAAGAATTTCAAAGATATACAGAAGCTCATCTAAGCTTTTGCCTTTCTGACAGCTGCTTAGCAGCAATGTTTGTTTGCACTGCCTGTGGTAATACAGTGATGCATAATTAAATTGAAATATACTGTGGCAGGCATAAATCAAGCGCAACTGTTTGCCAGACCTAGCTGATACATAACACACATGAAAAATCGATATTTGTAATGCTTAATTAATTTTGTTACAAAGCGACTCCTGGTATTTTTGCTCAGTTTATCAGACATTACCAATATGACCTGATTTGCCTTGAGGAAGTATTAAAACTAGATATTTATTTAGTACTGTGTAAAATTTGTAAAAAATTTTAGCTGGAGCATACAGCATTCAATTGGGAGGGGTCTGGTCCTACAGGCACTGCCACATGCAAATGGGGTCTCTGTGTCCTTTTAATCAATCAGTTTTTCAAGTAGGAATACAGACCAATAAAATACACGCAAGATCTATAAACCTTAAAAATTTATTTTCCTTTTCCTGTAGTTTTCCTAGATTATTTTATTCAATCTTGTTTAAAGGATATGTAAACCTTAAAATAAAAATGCTCAGTTTTTGTTAATTATTTCTTCTTTTTTGTTTCAAAACTAACTTTTTATTAAATTTCGTCTCACCTGACCAGGTCACCATGCAAGCTAGTAGAGCTGGTTATAGGTCCCATGCTCAGCCACTTGATGTGACTGAATTCATAGGATGTTTCAGCCTCCAGCAAATGTGGTCTTTTCTACTCATCAGTTTGCTTCTAACCTATACAAAGAGACAATAAAAATCACAGTACATATATTACCCTGTACAAAGTGCAATTTATATAAACATTTCTATACATATATATTATAGATGTCTTCTATCCTTAAATTAGTAAACTGATTCCTAAACCACAAGTGGGCAGATATGTTGTACACCTAAATAACACCTAAAAATGTTTTTTGGAGGTTTACATGTGAAAAAAAATCTTAAGGGAAAACAATCTTCTGCATGTCTGCTTTGCACAACAAGGTACACTAAAAGGCAATTGTGAAGACAATAACAGCCATACTCTGTTGATATTATTTACAACACTTTACCAAGCATAAGCTTGTATTGTGTTAAAGGGATACTGCATCAGTTAATAGCCCTGCTCCAGCAGAATTCTGCACTGAAATCCATTTTTCAAAAGAGCAAACAGATTTTTTTATATTCAATTTTGAAATCTGACATGGGGCTAGACATATTGTCAGTTTCCCAGCTGCCCCAGTCATATGACTTGTGCTTTGATAAACTTTTGAGAATTGGATTTCAGTGCAGAATTTAGCTGGAGCAGCACTATTAACTGATGCATTTTGAAAAAAACATGCTTTCCCATGACAGTATCCCTTTAAACAATTTAAGTAGGGAAAATAGAGGTTAATTAAATATGCACAAACCTGCAAATGGCACTTATATAAAATACAAGATATATTATTCAGCCTTCTACTAAAGGATACAAATGTAAAAGTGGGTGATGGTAGCATTCCTTTGAGCTCTAATTTCAGTGCATTGCTATTTATCGAAATCCTGCTTACTTTTGTTTCTTCACACTCCTCTTTTTTACCAGTAATATCAATGACAAAATTCCTTTCTAAAACAGAGTTATTGGCTCAAATTTACTAAAGGCACAGCTGGCATGCAGAAACCACATTTCTTGTCAATTTATTTGAGTCATATCCAGAAGTTGAAAATAAACATGACAGTATCACCTTATATGTACTGTGGGAATGATTCTCCAGAAAACATACAGGATTCATGTACTGGCGAATATGCAAAAAAAAAACCAAAAATATTTCTGGTCTAGTAAATTCAGAAAATAATCTAATTTTGATAAATTCACTTACTGTATTTGCTTAATATGTTTTATCATTGCTCTGTCCGCATCATGTAGTCTTTGACAGAGATTAGACAGAATGCGACCCGACACATTTCTATTAATATAAGAAATAATTAACTAAAATACAAATGGAGCGGTTTTAAAGTGAATTAAGCAGACACAGTACAATATGATACAGTTTCGAATGGCCAATTCGTTGAGCCAGAAAGTATCATTAACTGGCAAAATCACCAAAAAATGTCTGTGGTTATACAACCTGCATTATATGAATGCTGTGTTTACAGTGTTACATAGTCAACTTTTAGTATGATCAAATTACCCTAGCAACCATGCATTAATCTGAATAAGAAACTGGAATACGAATAGGAGAGGGCCTGAATAGATAGATGCATAATAACAATCCATTTGTAGCCTTAGAAAGCATTTGTTTTTTCAGCTGGAGTGAGTGACCCCCATTTTAAAGCTGAAAGAGAAAGAAGAGCAACTATTCAAAAATATAAATAATAACTAATCAAATTGTACAATATGATTGTTTGTTGATGACATTTTATTTATTCTGAATAATCCCACAATATCCCTGTCCAACTTTCTCAAAGATTTGGCCGAATTTCAATTAGTTTCTTTGGACTAAACAAGGCCCTCCAAAACACAGGCATTGCATATCCACGTTTTACAACACATCCTCCAGGGATACAATTATAGCTACAACTTTGACTGGTGGGAATCATATATCACATATTTGGGTATTAAGCTTCCCAAAGATCTGAACAATATATTATCATTTAAAATGTCAACTCCTACTGAGAACCAGGAAGGCCAAAACAATATCTTAGCTCGGGTTTATTACGTTGGTGAAGATGAACCTATTGCCAACTTTACTTGTTTAGGACCTTACATATGTTTTTGCCCTCCCATTATTTATCATCCATGCAGTGTATTATAAACAGGTTTATCTGGCAAAACAAGCCACCACAAGTAGCTTTCACATGTGCAAAATATTCTAGGAATGTTGGCGGGTTAGGAATACAAAATCTAAAAGCTTATTATATGGCTTCAATTTTAGAAACCATAGTGCATATGCATTCACCGCCAGGATCAAGAAGCTGATGGAAACATAGGCAATCTCCTATGGATCTCCAAACAAAAAAGACTCTTGCCTACCACAAAACCAAATATTATAAAATATGGGATAAATGGCATCAAAGATAAAACCCATATTTCACCTCGCTTGAAGACCCAAACCCAGACACTACGCCACACAAAATCCAGCAAGGATCTTTTCTTTTCTAAAACCATGTACAACTAGAGGCACATTTATCAAAGGTGGAATCTCGAAATTCATCTCCGAAAAAACTCAAATGTCAGGAAGGCTGCAAACAACTCCAAATTGATCCCTGGACCTCTCCCATTGACTTAACAGCAATTTGGTCGAACTCGAGTTCATAAAGGGCCAGAGTGTGATAAATCTCTAAATTCTTTCAAAACTCAAATCGAATTTCAATAACTCCCTAGGCCAATTTGAGAGTTTTGACCATAAAAAAAAATTAAAAAATTCAAATTTTCAATTTGACCCTTGATAAATCTGCCCTCAATGTTCATTTTTTTCTTTCTATTATTTTTTAATTTTTTTATTGTACCAAGTGTTTTGTACATTGGCTTTATATGTCAATTATATTTCAATAAAGCATTTTAATTAAACAAATGAAGACCAGTTCAAAAGTTGCTTAGAATTAGCCATTCTATAACATACTACAAGTTAACTTAAAGGTGAATGACCCCTTGAAGTAATTAAAGAAAAATATAAAGACAAAGGGGCTTATTTATCAAAGGCAAGGTGCAAACCTCAAATATTTTTTGTCCACACTGCAACAATCTCTCGGCACTCTCGTAATCGAACGTCTTTTTGTATGCAGTCAGCAGCCCATACAAATGTTTTTGTAATATTTTATAATAAACTATTTTAATTCAGCTCTGCAGCATCCATTTTGCATGGTGGCAGGACCCTCTTGCTATTATTGTAATAATAGCCATAATGGTCTGCCCTTGGTAGATACAGCCTACCTATAACCTTTGCACTAGATTTTCAATACAGAGCGCAACTTGCACCACCCTGTGTATGTCTTTAGCATTTACAAGAGTACCCATAGTAATCAGACCTAAGATCATTTTTAAACAAGCTATGATGTATCTGTTATAGCAAAACACATTTGCTCTGAGAATTCCAGTATAGTGATAATACATTAATAGGTTTACATACAGATATTGAGATACTGGGACAATTAAAATTGAGTCTTGGTTTTAGCAAATACAGATAATTTCAGAGAAGTATATACTGTACATGCACTATATGTTCATTTCTAAATATAGAAAAGTCTGAAGTAGTTAAAATGACTCTCTCCTGATTTCCAGGTGTTGAATAAGAATAGGAACAGCTGCTTTGAAAAAGAAGAGAGAGAGAGAAGGTATTCCAAGAGATAAGAGACAATTTACTGTGAATTCTATCACAGATGTTGCCATAGTGATGGCTAGAAGGGAACGTCCCTTTCCTGCATGATGTACTGTATAATCTTTTAAAATGTGTTTACAGGTATAGGATCCGTTATCTTGAAACCCGTTGTCCAGAAAGCTCCGAATTATGGAAAGGCAGTCTCCCATAAACTCCATTTTATATGAATAATCCAAATTTTTAAAAATGATTTTCTTTTTTTCTGTAATAATAAAACAGTACCTTCTACTTGATCCCAACTAAGATATAATTAATCCTTATTGGAAGCAAAACCAGCTTATTGGCTTATTTAATGTTTAAATGATTTTTCAGTATAGATAGTTTATGAAGATCCAAATTACGAAAAGATCAGTTATGCAGAAAATCCCAGGTCCAGAGAATTCTGGATAGCAGGTCCCATACCTGTATAAAACAAACAAATGTTGCGTATGTAATGCGTAAAATTAGCAGTACATAAGGTTGAAGACCACAATTTAACTGTTCATGAGATTATAAATTCAGCTGAGCTAATTTATTAAAAGGGATATACAGTTAAAAAAATTGTGTTTTGTTTTGTTTCAGGAGGGGCAGAGAAATTATGTAAAGTTGAGGTGTAAGTGAGGACTGCATCAAAGTGTTGATGTGGTGCTCTCCAAATTGGAATTTTAAACCAAGATACATATTTGACCAATTTTCTACCAAATATCAGGGAGAGAGTTGGGCATGTGCAATACCCTTGTAGATAAACAGTCTGGATGTGCCAAGTCTCCTTATGACAGTGCAATACTGGGTACTTTGCTGCTCTAGCAATTAGTAGCTATGCCAACGAGTGAAGAAACACTTGGTACCAAAGTCTATTGATTGCATTGCCAATTGACTGGCTCCTCGAGTCAGGCCACTGCTGATTGGAAACTGGGGCTCTTTCATCAACACTAGGAAAATGTGCATCTGGGCAGTAACCCATCAAATTTTTGCTTTAATTGTTCGTGTATATATATATATATATATATATATATATATATATATATATATATATATGTGTGTATAGATATTTAAAAAATCAATACTCTTTTGTATGTTTACGATTGTTGGCAAAGTGCACATTTAAAAAGAATTATTAATAAAAGTATTAACAAAATGCATCCTAAAACGGTCATCCTGAATTCTGAAATTACATTTATTTTATATTTTTTTTAAAGGGATGGGCAAAATACATAGAGACAGTTGGCATCTTTTTATATTGCCATGGTTAGAAATGAAAACCAGCTGTGATTATTTGGGACTTCAACATAACTACTTAGAGGCCTAATTTTTTTTAGTATCTGTAATACAAGTTGTCACATTGCATATTGACAGAAGGCCAGAAGATGGAGAGGAATAAGTTAAATCTGTGGGTGTGACACCTACTCATTTAATAGGATACATTCTATAAATAAACACAACCTGCAATTACAGAACCCTCGTTTATATTGAAATGCAGAGATGTCAACTAGGCAAATGTTCAGATTTTCTGAATTGTGCCTGTTTTTGAACTGTGCCTCTGTTTATTTTGAGTGTATAGTCAGACAAAGAACTGATTACAGCCTCTCATTATAATGAATTACATATCCAGTAAATGCATCCCCTTTTGCAGCTCAGAATACTGCACTGTCCTGGGAAAAATAGGACAGCTCAAATATATCAGGTTGTAACCAAGGACAAGCTTTGGTTTCCCCACAGTTCAGCACTTGCAGGTCCTCCTCCACCTGTTTGAGACGATCTCCAAGTACAGAAAATAAAGTGCTAAATTCCTCAAAAATTCATTGAGGAGGGGGATTTAACAGAAAGAATAAAATATAGTATAGTATTTTTTTAAAGATTTTTGTTTTTTTTATATAAAATTATTAACACCCACCGTGATTATTGACAGTGATAATAGTGTTCTTTTATTTAACTTAGAAGAAGAGAGCCCAAAAAGTGAAGTTGTGAAATTTTGAAAATATAAATAAAAAATAAAAAATAAAGAAATAATAAAAAAAAAAAAAAAAATAAATTGAAAAAGTGAAAAAAAGTGAATTATTCGGTGAATTAATAAATGCAAACGATTTATCTCCAAGTGATAGTGAATGTAGTATTATTCATTACTTAAACACATTCATTGTGCAGTAGGTGAATATTAATGTGATTAGTGAATATTTGGTGTGGGTTAAACTTCCCCTTCGATTTTTCTCGTTTAAAATCCACACTATATAGGTTAGAGGAAAGAAAACGTAGAATACTTTGCCACAATTCCGGTACAACCGGTTGTGCAGCTCACTCACCAAATGTGAGTTAAGGGAGAGTGTCTGATAGGTCCTGTTCGCGCTGTTTCCACTTTTTTTCTACTCTCCGGGTTGTTGCAATAGGGATAAAAATAGAGAGGGGCATGTGCAGGGATCACTTTAAAACAGTTTAATAGAATAAAAATACACTCACAAACACGATCGGTAAAACTGCAAAAGGATAGGTAAAAGTCCCGCGAAAGTCGCTGTGTCTCCTTGGCGTCCCTCGGAAGATACAGACGTCTCTTTGGATCGGGTACTCCTGCAAATAGTTAGCGTGGTCCTTTTCGCTTGCAAATAGTTAGCGCTAACTAGGACCACGCTAACTATTTGCAAGCGAAAAGGACCACGCTAACTATTTGCAGGAGTACCCGATCCAAAGAGACGTCTGTATCCTCCGAGGGACGCCAAGGAGACACAGCGACTTTCGCGGGACTTTTACCTATCCTTTTGCAGTTTTACCGATCGTGTTTGTGAGTGTATTTTTATTCTATTAAACTGTTTTAAAGTGATCCCTGCACATGCCCCTCTCTATTTTTATCCCTATTGCAACAACCCGGAGAGTAGAAAAAAAGTGGAAACAGCGCGAACAGGACCTATCAGACGCTCTCCCTTAACTCACATTTTGTGAGTGAGCTGCACAACCGGTTGTACCGGAATTGTGGCAAAGTATTCTACGTTTTCTTTCCTCTAACCTATATAGTGTGGATTTTAAACGAGAAAAATCGAAGGGGAAGTTTAACCCACACCAAATATTCACTAATCACATTAATATTCACCTACTGCACAATGAATGTGTTTAAGTAATGAATAATACTACATTCACTATCACTTGGAGATAAATCGTTTGCATTTATTAATTCACCGAATAATTCACTTTTTTCCCTTTTTCAATTTTTTTTTTTTTTTTTTTTTTATTATTTCTTTATTTTTTATTTTTTATTTATATTTTCAAAATTTCACAACTTCACTTTTTGGGCTCTCTTCTTCTAAGTTAAATAAAAGAACACTATTATCACTGTCAATAATCACGGTGGGTGTTAATAATTTTATATAAAAAAACCAAAAATCTTTAAAAAAATACTATACTATATTTTATTCTTTCTGTTAAATCCCCCTCCTCAATGAATTTTTGAGGAATTTAGCACTTTATTTTCTGTACTTAAAAATAGGACACAAACACCAATACTGTATGACTGAGAACAACCGTAATTCCTTATTCTTTATCTCAGATTAATCTTGCATTAGCAAATGTAGTGCCTGCTGGGCAATTATATGGATGGTGTCAGCAGCTGCAGTATCATTAAACGTATGCATTAAACGTGAGTTTTGACATTGTTATGGATGTCCAGCATTTCATGACAATGTAGAAGATTTAAGAGAATAGCACAACATGTTGCAGGTGGGGAGCTTACCCCTTTTATTTAAAGTGACCACCTGTGCATCAACGTTTCGGGGGGATTAACCCTCCCTTCGTCAGGATACAAACATTTGTGCCGATTGCCGACCGTCTAGAGAGATCTGCACCACCAGGGCAGGAAGCATCGTGGAAAGGGTGAGAGGTGCGGTTCATCTACACACAGCATTTCATGACAGACACAGTGTGGCCCCTTAGCATTGATGTCAGGCACAACATGGTACCTTAGAATTTCAGGACAGACATGGCATGATTCCCTATCATTTCAAGACGGTCCCTTAATAGTTCATGACAGACACATTGTGGTATCTATTTAATGACAGGCATTAGTATGTTAAGGGTTTCACCAATTCAAAAGAAAGCAAAAGGCATTTCATGACAGAGCGGTACCATTACATTTCATGACAGACACGGCATGGCCCTTAAGCATTTAATGACACAGTGTGGCACCTACTGTATTTAATATTTTCATTTCATAACAGGCACAGCATAGCCCTTAGCATTTCATGACAGGTACAGCGTGGCCCCTTAGCATTTCATGACAGATTCAACATGGCCTCTTTGCATTTAATTACAGACACAGCGTGACCCCTTTGCTTTTTAATAGAGTGGCCCTTAATATTTCATGGCAGTCACAGCGTGGCCCCTTAGTATTTTATGACAGACATACCGTGGTCCCTTAGTATTTCATGACAGATACAGTGGCAATTAGGGCAATTTATATCTAGTTAGCCGCTACCCCTAACACAGTTAGTTCTGCCTCAGCAAGGCAAACTTTAATCGCATCATTATTGTTTACAATGACAAACTTTGCACAAGTCACCCTTTTAGGAAGCAGCCATGATAACCCGTGTGAGACATTCTGGGGAATGATTTTTCAAAATGCAGTTAAAGGGCCCCTATGACAACAACAAGGAGGGGAAAAGGGGAGGCTAAAGTGGCAGGTCTTGAATACCAGCAGCTGAACCTACCACCAGCTCCAGTAGTACTGTACCTTTGTGAGCCACACTCAATCAACCAGCAGTTATACCTGCAGATTTTGGGGGTTTCTGTGCATTGTTAATAGAAAATGAATGGGTTTCTTGGCTTTGTTGTCAATTGGGTCAGTTATGACAGCACTGAGTCCAAGCGTAAATGTTTTAGGTAATATATAGGAAAGTGGCGTAGCTACCGAGGAAGCAGACCCCGCAGTTGCGGGGGGGGGCCCGGGGGTACAGGGGGCCCGGTGGGGCCTGCTTCCTCAGTAGTATGCACAGCAAACAAACTTGCCTCAACGCGCACCATGCAAATGGCTGATGTCGCTAACCAACGTACGCGCGTCTAGTCCGACCCACTAAATGACGCTCTAGTTGCTAGGCTACCCAACAGTCCATTCTTCACCAATCAAAGCGAGGCAGCCTGCCACCTTTGGCCAATCAGCGCTCTGAGTGGGATAAAGTTGTGTATTGCGGGAAGTGGAGGCTTGCCTTGCTCCCAACTGAGAGTTGCTCGAGACCCGGGCCTGCCAGGTGCGTGAATGGGCTCATCCTACAGGAAGCTTTATTTTGTTCACGTTGCATGTGTGGCCCTTTGTGTTGCATGTTCATAAGTGTGGCCCCTTGTGTTACATGTTCATAAGTGTGGCCCTTTGTGTTACTAGAACTAAGTTTTACACTTTGGGGCCCCAGAAGCAATGCTAGTTAGCAAAGCTGCATCCAATTGGCTTTGTGTATTTAGTTTCTCTTGGAGCTGCAGATCCCACTGTTACAGGCTCATGTGGGGTCCATAGAGATCTATCCCATGACACCCTGAGCAGGCTGCACCCCCTAGATCACTCCCAAGCTTAAGCACTAACCCCCAGTCATTCCAGTATGTAATTTCCCATGTGTTTTTTATCTGGGTCACAGGAACTGATGACTCTCTAACTGCTGCTGAACTATAATTCCCAGAATTCTGTGCCAATATGTGACTAAGAAACTGGTGGCTTGAGGGACTTTGGATTTGGACCATTAGTTTCATGGTGATTGTTGGCACCCATAATCCTCTCACCTCAATTGGGCATTATAAATGAAATTGCATCAGTGGCTTTTTTTCAGAACAATGAGATTTATAGGAAGAGGTTTAGAAGAAGAGCTAAAATAGATGCTTAGCTATCTCTATATTCAAAGTAGGCATGGTCTAACTTCTGCAGTAACAGCTCATAAGTTTGCTCATAGCCTTTACAGAGAGATATGTGAAATTGACACTTTGTCATCCTTCTATAGTTCTGGGGTATTTGTATGTGAAATTGACACTTTACCATCCTTCTATAATTCGAGGGTGTTTATATGTGAAATTGCTACTGTGCCATCCTTCTATAGTTCTGGGGTATTTATACATGGAATCGCTAACGTGCCATCCTTCTATGAATTCTGGGGATATTATACATGAAATTCTCCCACTATTTTGTGCAGAGGGGGCCCTGAAATTTTTTTCAGGGGGGCCCTGGAATCCGAAGTTACACCACTGGGAAAAGGGTTACAATTAGTGATGGGCGAATAAATTCGGCAGACACAAATCCACGGGAAATTTCTGAGTTTCGCCGCAAGTGAATTAATTTGCGAAACTGCGACAATTCGTAGGTGAGAAATCTGGCGCATCAAAAAAAAAAAAATCAACACCCGTCAAATGCCCATCACTAGTTACAATTTCTCGCATAATACCATGTTTGTATAGTATTTTGTCCATTATTAGTATACAGTACTTGCTGGCACATTTGTCAGAAAATATGAACAGGTATTCGACTTTACACTATTCTGATAAAGATTCTTCTGTTGTATCATAAGGTATCCCTTATCCTGAATTATAGGAAGGCCATCTCCAATAGATTCTATCATTTTTAAAGATTATTCCCTTAATCTCTCTAATAATAAAACCTTGTACTTGATGGCAACTGAGCTTCATGAATCTATATTGGTTGCAAAACAATCCTATTGGGTTTATTTAATGTTTAAATGATTATTAGCAGACCAAATTACAGAAAGCTTCCTTTTCTGGAAGCCTCAGTTCCCACACAGTCTGGGTAATAGGTCCCCTACCTGTAGTCACTAACCATTTAAATGGCAACAGAATTTCAAACTGTATTTGCAGTCAATATCAACCTTTTTTTAAATATGTGCTCATTCAGTTCAGGGGCATTTCCTGGGGAGGGGGGCTCTTTTAGTTTGTCTAGGAAAACTACACATTGTTTTCAAGGCAACCTATGCTTTCTTTAATGGCCAAGAAAATATAGGGCTCTAAATTGCTAATTAAAAATTGTATAGCCAGAGCTACTACATTTGAACCTCTTAAGGTACCATAAGGTACAACAACATTATAAATGTTACATTAATGTTACATTAATATTTGAACCCTGCACACAATTTGGTTTATATTGGTGGATGGTGCTTTCCCCCATTTTTCAGATTTGACCCCTGCATGAAGAGAGAATGAACAGAGACAGAGGGTGATAATGAAGAACAAAGTGATTATCTTACAAACAGTACAATTTATTTTCTTTAAACTTTATCTTTAACATAAATTGTTGTATTTGAAGTAAAAACTTCAATGTAGGACCTGTTTTCAGAAAAACGACAGAATAGGTTAGGAATTTTTGTACTGTAACATGGCTATTTATCCTTAGGCTGGCACTATCCATAAAATGTGTACATTAGTAAGAGCTATTTAAGTTTAGCATTAGAATTTCTGCAGAAGCTTCAGTCACAATAAATCTGTGGTGCAGAATGAGAATAACAGAAGTGGTTTAAAATTAAAACTGTAAAGTTATTCATATAAAGCAAATGGAGCAAAGGGTGAATAAGAAAAAAAACACTGGCACTGTAAATTGAGGAAAACACAACTCTAAAAAAGATGCGCTATCACACCTCAACACTGAAAATGTGGTGCCATCTGCTCAGACTGCAGCATACACGGAAACTGAAATATTCACAGACAAGGAGAATGATTTTCTGATTACCAAAGAAAATCTCCTACGCTAATAAAAAACCCTAAGTGCTCATTTAGTAAACTGGAGAAATGTTAATGGAGTATGAATATGAAGATTTTCCTTCATCCAGGTCATGGAGTTAATGGAGTAAACACAATTATTTTGTCTTCCAATTCAGTTAAGACCTATGTCAATTAAACTGTTGAGATTTGCTTATAGAGAACATTCATTGCTGCAGAATTTAAATGCAGCTTGGTGTCTGTGGCCTGGTTAAGCATTGATGTAACATTGCAGCATGCTGGTGGTTTCAGTCTAGTGCACTTGAATGTATAAATTGGTTCAGAGGAGAGTGGATGTGTCAGCATCCTCACAATGACTGCTTTCTGCAACAAAGGGGCAATCAATGGTATAACTACAATACTGCATAACCCATGACTGTGGGGGGCCTGAACAGCGGGATTTGATGCATTGTAGTCCCTCTCACTACGACATATGGCTAAGTTCACACTGAAGATATTATTGGAAGGGGGTCTGGTGAATGGTAGTTACTCTACTGGGGGCACTTTGGGGAGTGCAGACCAGCCAAGGTTGTCACAGTCAATAGGCCTGTCTAGCTGGGCTCTCTGGATAGTTTGGCAATCATACCCCTTATAGACGGAAGTCAGGCAGAAATCAGTGAGGAGGAATGATTTGGCTTCCCCAAATGTTTGTAAATGATTTGCATTGTATTCTGGTCCTGTATCTTTTTCTCTGTTGCAGATTTCTTCTAACATTATTCAAGTTCATGCACACCAAAAATTTCTTCAAGTTTGGGGGTAATTCTTACCTCCAAACTAGGGGTACAGCTATGGGGGCGGGGTGCGCACCTGCCTATGCCTACCTCCACTTGGGTAGGTGGGAGATTCTCTGGATTAGATACAAAAATGATGTGTTGATGCTGTGGAATGGCATCCAGTGTATGACACAGCACAGCTTCAAGAAGATTTTAAATAAAAGGCCTGTATTGTAACATTTGGCTTCTGATACGGTACATGCAACATTTCTGGCCTAATCTCAGCCCTTTATCAAGCATAATGTTTGAAACACATTGTTGCAATTTATAATGTTCTTACACAGTGCCATCTAGTGGCTTTATCTTAATAATGTATCAACAGATCCTCATTAAAAACATACATTGTTACAAAACAAATTGTGTCCCTAATCTATTCCTTGCATAACTATCCTTCTATTCATGTGTCTAACTGGATCTGTTTTTCATACAAATCTGTCTTGACTATTTCTCTAGACTCATCCATAATCTGCAAGAGATAAAGTGACAACATCATTAAAATCAATAAAAAATATAGAATGCAAGACTCATCTATTGTTTAAAATCATAGTTATCTAACTCTGTTATTCTAATGCCATCCCGGCGTAGTATTGGTACATTATCTATTACCTGGAATTTTAACTGTTGAACCCAATGGACTTTTTCGGTGAAATGGACAGACACTGCTTGATCCAATTTTTTTAAACTTAATAGCTGATTTGTGCTCCCGTATCCTTTCCCTGACCATCCTAGTAGTTTGTCCCACATTTAATTGACCACAAGGGCACTTAATGACATAAATCAGAAAGGTGGATGTACAGGTATAGTACCCCTTTATTTTAATAGGGGTACCCTTGCATGGGTGATATACTGTATCACCCTTAAGGCAATTTGAACAACAACTACAGGATAGCCAGGGAAAGGATCCACTCTTTCTGAGACGCAAAAGTTGCTGTTTCCTCGAATTACCCCCCACATCAGATCTCACAAGCATACTCCCTATAGTCTTATTTCTTTTATAAGACATCAGTTATCCTTGTCCCTATTAAATCCTGATACATTAGGGGTTGACAAAATCCCATATAAACCTCTACGTATTAAAGCAGACCTTCAGACATGAAGTCAAGAGACCAATAACTTAATAACAGTTTGTTCCAGTTATTATATAACTAACATTATACATAACTATCATTTCATATAGCTAGCTAAATACCATTGACATGTGAGAATAATATGTGAGTGCAATTCATTTTGAAATATAGGTGTATTGAGTTTTCTTTTAATTCAGTTAAATGAAATTTTCAGCTGCTAAAGTGCAATTCCTGCATAAAACGATTACCTGCTCAGCCTACTGATATTAGAGACAAGGCTCGCTGGAGTGTGCAGCAGTGGAGGGTGAAGTGGGTACATGGTGACTAATGTGCTTCCCATTGCCGATGTGCATTAAACTGTTCAGAAAAATGATACTGCATTTCAAGAAATTAAGTTGTGATTTTTTTTTCTTTATTTATTGTGTATGATATACTTGACAAAGGCAACAACCTCTCTATTGAAATGTGATACAAAATAGTGGTATACAGGGCATAAAGCTGTGACATACATTCCTCTTCCTTCTCCTGTACTTGGATCATTTGCAGCAGTTGCAGCACAGAACAACTATTAAGGAATTGGACGCATACCATTTGGAAAAGCTGTGCTGACCACCATCCCCCCTCTTCTATTTGGACTTTAACTACATGTCATATGAAGGGGGTAGTATATCTTTTACAAAGTGGGTGTGGTATTCAATATGAAGGAAAGACTTTACACAGATAGGAACACGCCTGCTGGCACATCGAAGCAATACTGTGAGGAGAAACACACACACATATACCTACAGAGCACCATTCCAAGGATCAAGGAACAAGGATCATAGTGTTATGGGAAGTGCAGATCCACAATTGTAATAACAATTCTGAGGAACACAAATTGGTGCACAACCCCCTCATACTTGCTTGTCTATATATACAATGTAGAGAAGAGTTCTTAAAAGGCCGCTCTGTTCCAATGATACACATATATACAGGTGCAAAGTGACAAAAACTGAAGCAGCCCAAGAAAGCTCGGTAGTCTTGCAATGTATTTAATGTAACCTAATAGATAAGATGAATGCCTGCAGGAGAGAAAGATGTAGGTAGGCAATCCTTGAACTCCATCACCAGATACCCATTCTACCATAAAACTTGGAATTCTAATGTGTAAGAATTATCCACAGTGACTTTCCAATATCATAAGAAATAACAAAGAATTGTGCAGACAGCATATGGGGAAGCAGCAGCTAGGGCAAAGGGAAGCACACGGAAGGGTAGATAAAAGGGGCAGATAGCAAAATAGTGGCAAAAAAAAAAGAAAAGATGCAATAAGAAAGATGCAAAATAGAACAGAAAAGGGAATGAAGCAGAGAAATAGAAGAAGAAACCACAGCAGGGATGAAAATAAATTGGGACAGTTGACCAATAAATACATTGTGTAATAATGGGAAGATTACAAAAGCAGGGATTAAATAAAACTAAAAAAGGGAACCCAGAAGAGAATAGGGCAGCAGTGGAACAGAGGCTACACAGATTAAGAAAATAGTAACAGATAGGGAGAATATATGGAGATATAAATGGAGGAATGGAAGATGGTAATGTAGTGTTGTAGAGAAAAAAAATCAAGCAGAGGACATAACATTGAAGAAGAGAGAAGCAGAGTTATGGAAGATGGGTGACTACAAAAACAGATAGGTAAAATGAAAGCGTTTCAAAATAGTAAGGAAACAAAAAAACACAAATGAAGTCCTTAAAGGGGATCCTTTACTCAAAACTATTTGTTTTGTGGACAATTATAGATGCACATGGGGAACATATTATAAACACATATATTTAAACTGTTAGCTGCCCAACGGGTACTACATTTGCTAATCGTATATGTGTGTATATGTGCTGTGCTGTATATACAAGTAGCAATATATATTTATTTCCACAAATAAAATAAAATGGAATTATTACACTTTACATTAATAAATGTTACATTTCATATAGTTTAAAGTGCAAAATGTCAAGATAAAATTGATACTTCTACTATTTCCATTCCACCTTAAAAATTATCTTTAGGCTATGGACACACAGCCTGTCTTCATTAACTGTTTTCAGGCTTCCTAATTGGGCTGATCTCAGCCTGTGTGTGACTGCACACAGGCTGATTGGATTCAAAACAATGGAGCAGGGGCACTGAGCAGATCTGCTTCTCTCAACCTGCATAATTACTCAGGCTGAAAACAGCCACTGATCAGCCGCTGTGTCCATAGCCTTAGGGCAAGGCAAAACGCAGCAAGGGCATGGCATGGCGTTTTTAAATTGCGTTTTTAAAAAAGCTCAGGCCGGCGTAAATACGCATAAACTGCACTACCACTGAAACTAATGGAAAATACACGGCAATACATGGCAATTCTCACAGGGTGCTTGCAAGCCGAAATCCACCATGGGACGCCAGTATTGGATTTTTTCAGAAGAAATGCCAATACGTCAAGAAACTACCAAATCAATAGACTCTAAGCAGTGTATTTTAAATATGGTGTCCAAATTCTTGCAAGATAAATGATGCATATACATTTTTACAGCATATTAGGCCAGTGGCGTAATTACATTGCATATTGACGATCATTCCTGCTCCATTTTGCATGTAAATAGCTTTTCTATTTTTAAATAGCTTTTCTATTTCTAGCCAGCTGAATTATGTGGAACGAGAACAGTGAGAAGTGCATGTTGTGAAAAGAAACTAATGTGCTGAAAAACTTATGAAAAACACCTTTTGCTGTCCCTTGACGCAGAGAAGGCATTTGACAGGGTAAACTGGGACTATATGAAAGCTACACTAACAAAATTCCAGTTAGGGGACTCATTTTTAAAAGCTTTATACCCACTATACTCTAATCCAACAGCTAAAGTCTACACAATGGGGGCCCTGTCAAACTCCTTCTGGCTCACAAATGGGAAAAGACAGGGATGTCCCCTCTCACCCCTGATCTTTGCTTTGATGGTCGAGCCACTGGTGAAGAGTATAAGGGATAACTGGGATATTAAAGGCATACCCACTTCTATAGGATAGCAAAAAATAGGATTATTTGCAGATGATATATTAATGGCTATAGCAAACCCTATAATTTCCTTGCCAAACACTTTAATGGAACTAGAAAAATTTCAAACAATATCTTGGTACAAGATTAATACTGCAAAAACACAAGCATTACCTATCAATACACCTAAACAAGCTCTAGAGAGGATATCTCAACATCACAATTTTGAATGGAGGGACTCCTATATAATATATTTGGGAATTAAACTGCCCAAAGATCCGGAAACAATTTTCAAATTAAACTACTCACCCCAGACAAGGCTTGAATCAGAATGCAATAAATGGCAAAAGGAGATGATATCATAGTTTGGATGCATATCCTCCCGAGGATACTATATGTGTTTAGAATGTTACAAATAACACTTCCCCCTAAATACCTGGAAAATCACCAAAAAGGTATAAATAGGTTCATATGGCAACAAAAACCCCCGAGAATGGCCTTCACCACAACACAATATTCAAGGGCATCAGGAGGGCTGGGAGTAACCAACATCAAAGCTTATTACATCTCTACAATACTTGAATCAGCTGTTAGATTGCATGCGGAGAAGGGACACAGAACATGGGTGGATATGGAGATCAATATGGTAGGAGATAAAACCCTAACTCAATATTTCTGGATGCCTAAAAAATACAGACCGTCGACAGATAAATTACTGCCAACTGCAATAGTAACGCTGAACATCTGGAATAAAACAGCATCAAAACTTAAGTTTGGTACCTTCCCCTCATCATTGTTACCATTGACTGCATTTAAACATGTCATACCACAGATATCTCTCAACAGCTGGATAGATGCTGGCATACACCAACTGAGGGATCTCTATTTCGCATCAACATTAAGACGATTTGAGGATCTCGTGGAAAAGCATGGAATAACACAAAACCAACTCTATGCCTATAACCAAATCACCCACTTTTTACATTCTATAACCTTGGATTACAAAACCTGGCGAAGTAATACATTAATGGAACACCTTTGCAGTAAGCTTTGGAATGGCAAAGGGATCTTGTCGGACTGTTACAAGATGCAAGTACAGCGAGAGGAGTCCCAAAAGCTTCCATATATGGAAAAGTGGGAGCAAGAACTGCAATTACAATTCTCACTGGCACAATGGCAGGAATGTATAAACAGCCCGAAAGGAGCCACACACTGCAAAAACCACATAGAAACACACACAAAAATAACAGCTATGTGGTATCTAACACCCTCTAGGGTAGCAACAATTTCTCCAAACTATCCCAATCAGCGCTGGAGGCAATGTGGACTACAGGGTACAATGCTTCATATGTGGTGGCAATGTGCAAATGTCAAACCTTTTTGGAACGAGGTCTTTATCTTAATTAAAGAGACGATCAAACGGGACATACCTCAGATGCTGTAAATTGCATTACTCCAAATATATCCAACTAAAATCTCCAAAGATGAAGATGAGAGACGCCTGTTATTCCATAACTTAAATGCAGCGATAAGTACTTGGAAAAAGCCAGAAACTCCCATGATACAGAAGTTGAAAAACCAAATAGAATCCAGGAAATGTATGGAAATACATACAGAAACAGATCCAGAAAGAAGAAACAACATCATAAAGGTTTGGAAACCATGGACTTCCTATCAGGTCTCTATATCCACCCATATAGCCCAAGATACTTAACTTCAACAGAATTGTAGGTAGAGATGTATGCAAATACCTGTAAAAATCCTCAAGGATTAGTACGAACCAAAGGTAGTTATAAGCTGAAGGGAAGGATAACCATCACAATATGTTTTGCTTTCTTTGCTTCTAATACTTGTAAGCATATGTAAAAGTCCTTGCACAATGTACCCGGTACGTATGTATGTACTTTTGTTTGTATTTAAATAAAAGCAAATTTGAATTAAAAAAAAACTTATGAAAAACGCATGTTGATGGTCGTGTGTGATTTTAGTGGCGTATTTACGCTCGACCAAGCTTTTTTAAAAATGCTGCGTCTGGCCTTGCCCTTAGATGGTTGCATGTACAGTACAATTAACCTGAGAGGGAGCTCAGCAATACTAGACAACATCAATCAATCATTCAATTTAGTTTCTTTCTGAAACACTGCTTGGGAAGAGAATTGGATTGCAAGAACATTATTATAAAATCAATGGCCTGAGCTGTGTGTAAGGATACTGGAGATAGAGAGTTGATCCTCTGGGAAAAATCACAAGCTACAAATTGCAATCAGAGGAAATTGCTAAACAAGCAATGCACCTGTGTTTTATATTCAAGACTGTAATGGTGCCTCAAGCAAGCATTCTATTAGGCACAGTGACAGTTTTATTGGGATTTTACTGTATTTTGAATGAAGCACCCACCAGAAATTCAAGATTCAAAGTCGACGAGCCCTTTTTTATTTTTTTTACACTTTAACTTTACAGTATATTAGAAAAAAATATACAATAATGAGAATTATGTGGCATATAGTATAATAGTAATTAAGATTTTTTTAGTAGACAAGGTATGGAGATCCAATTACAAAAAAATCCCTTATCTAGAAAGCTCCCAGTCCCAAGCATTCTGGGTACAAGTCCCATACCTGTAATACATTCAGGTAAAGGTGTGCCGGATATTTCAACCAACACCTGTGCCTCACGAGCGTTTCTCCACATCACTTTTTTATTTTAACTGAAACCACCTAAAATAAACCAACCTGTTGTGTGAAGAAACAAATTACACTTCTTCCCCATTCCTCACAACTGTTCTTAAAACATATTTTTGGTTTGTAACTGTCCTTATTAAAAAAAGATACTAATAAAGAAAAAGACATTTCATTCCATTTTTTAAAAAGAACACTTCCTTACATGTAATTAGTTTTTTAGTAAGGGAAGCCTGCTCTGTTCTGTTTTGTCTGTACTTCTTCCTTATCAGAAGGACAATTAAAATTTAATGACCGATTTTTACAGACTTGACTATTGACTATTTTACTTCAAATGAGAGAGTCTCCCTAGAAATATTCAAATATTGTGCTTATAAAAAGGAGACTCACATGTAAACAAAACAACCAGCTCTACTAGTTTGTCTTCCTTTACTTCTTTTTTTGAATGGGTACATAATGATAACCAAAATAACATGAGGAGGCACTTTTCTCAAAGGTGGAATTTCAAATTTATGTGAGTTTTTAAAAACTACCATAAACTCCCATGAACTTCAACTTTGACCATTCAAAAGTTATTTAATAAATGTAATTTGTAAAACTCAAATTCAAATTTTCAATTCGACCCTTAATAATAATAATAAATCTGCCCTTTAGTGCTGTGCATCATCATTTATGTATAAAGTGCCACAATGTTACACAGCACTTTAAATAATAACAAACAAGGGTTTTACAATAATTAAATAAACAAGGGTTACAGAATAGAAAAGGGATCAGAGCCCTGCTCAGAAGAGCTTATACTCTAAGAGCTTTGTCAGTGAGGGTTGTTGTGGCTGTTCTGACCATTTACATTAGCTTATGCCTTTTGTGTTTATGCCTTTTGAAAGACCAAAAAAAAAATCACTGTTCCACGGCTAACTAAGAGTTTTTACACATATTAATTAAAAATCAGGTAATATTGTTTTACCAGTAAAATAAGAGGCTGCTAAATTATCTGTGTAATGGATGAGAAAATATGCAGATATATTAAATCTTAAAGGCAGAATACTCCACCAACAGCATATCGGCTTTTGTCCACTGAATTTCCTTGTTTTACATTTAAAACACCATTCTCACACTATTTATATCAGGGCTCCCAAACTTTACAGTCAGTCACTGGGTGACTATGTATTCAAGGTTAGAAAAAGTGGGTGGAGTGCCAATCACATTTCTTTCATTGTGTCAGTGGGGAGATTTTAACTACTGCCATTCTCACACGTTTAACGTCAAGGTCCCCAAACTTTGCAAAGTTTGTCACTGGGTGACTACAAGCAGGTGGAGCCAACAACAGCCAATCAGATTTCACATATAGACTATCATTGGTTTAAATTTAAACAAACTTTGCAGAGTTAGAACTGGATAACTGAGGTTCAAGGTAAGAAAAACTGTGTGGAGCCAACAACAGCCAATCAGATTTAATTCAGTGAATGATTTTTATTACTACAACATTATCTCAAGAGCTATTGAGTATGTTTTGTATGACATCATCATTAAATATATCAAACATATGGCATGTCAAATAATCTCAAACAAAACAACTTTATCACACCTTCCACCAGTCAGATGTCTGTTAAAACTTGATTTTATTGATTCATCTTAAACCAATCAGCCTGGGGCATATTGCAAGCTTAATCACAGGCACAATCAAATAATCTCCCCACTACATAGAATAAGTTTGATCCTGTACTTTTTACCCTATGCTACATACAGGATTTCTGCAGCTGTGCATGGACTGCCATTGTTAGCTGCTAAAAAACAAAACATAAGCTGATGATGTCCACTGACTCCCCTCTCTCTATGGTTCAGAGTCCTCTCTGAACCATAAATTCTTCCAAAACATGTTGCCATAGCAAACAATTATTATAACAAGTGGGTGTAAGAAGTTTGACACAAATACATGATTGTCAACGCATTTAGGATTTTGCCACTGCTGCTATACAAAGACATGAATTCAAAGAAACCTGATCCAACATAAATGTTTCTTATGAAATCCTAAGTTAAGAGGGGGATAAGTGGCAATGCCTGCCAAACGTATATGAATATTTTATGTTCTACCAATTTCATACTAAACTTCAATAACCACCACATTAGTAAGTAATCATTAATATAAATAACAGAATAACACTTGTGCTGAATGCACAATGTACTAACGTATAAGGAGAAGTAATCTTTGGCCAATCCATAGGCAATGTTTGTGCTATTGTAGTTCAGTATGAAATGTCCTCAAAGTTTAATATAATAAGCCCATGTATGTAGCTGAGTATAGTTTCCTCAACTTCACAGTTTTTTAATAATTTTTGGAGATAATGCTGAATTTGGGTTACAGCACATCTGATAACACATGGCTGCATTTCTTGCCTATAAAAATCAGGATAAAATTTTCAATTTTTGTTGAACACTGTGAAGCACTGCATGCCACAACTACTTTCTTGACCTAAATAAAATTGTTGCTGATGGCAAAAAGGTCAGTTCCAACAAACCTGCATTTTATGGACTTAAGTTGGATCAAAATATTGGTTTGCATGTATTAAAGAAGCATTTTCCCATTTTTTACACACACATGCTACAGAAATCAGAAACTTAAGGTTTGAAAGGAGACAATATAATATGTTTTCAGTGTATGGAAGGTGATAAGAATAATGTTGTGGATGACCCTGCCTGTCTAGCACTTGCCTGTGCACAGTCATCACAGACATTGCTGAACCCTGCAAGGAGCAATCCATACATACAAAGATGATCTGGCAATAACATCAGTCAAACAGCCCAACTTATCTCTTTGTATGGTCAATGTATTCCACACCGATACTCACTGAGGTCTACAGAATTGTCTAAAATGTGCTTGTACAATTCCAGTTGTAGATTTAATTTAAAAAAAGGCACTTAGTGACAACTGAGTATTGTCTACAATCCACCCTAACTGCATGATATGTTACATATCTAAATAATCCTTTTTTTATAAAGTTACCAGAACAACGTGAACTCGGCAGTTACAATCAGTGCTTGGTGGGATCACTTACAGTATATTGCATGAACTAAATATTGTGTATTATAAAAATAATGTACCATCCTGTGTTCCGTGCCCTAAATAAAATGACTTGCCCTGAAGTGATTAAATGGTCATGGAAGTCCTCAGTGACTTCCAATATCCTTATATTTGACTGTAGTGGGTACATTATGCCCTATATATTTCATATTAAGGTGTTTCTTATTACATATTTATTTATATAAAACCAGCATGTTATACAGTGCTTTACACAGGTTATCATATGACCATCTTTTAGACCATACCCCATTATTGTTTACAAAAAGCCACATGGATAAGAAGATTATTACAGTACCCAGGGAGACAGTGACTTCAGTGAGGGTATTTTAGACATTGGTACACGACTCACAGAATTTACCCTTTAACTTGATATGGTGTCTACTTTGTACACTGTTAATGCATTTCAATTCAGAGTAAAGTATGACATTACATGTTACCTAAAACTGACTAACAGAAGAAGGTACTAAGCAGCAAGCATGCAATAACTATGCAAGTTTTCTGACAATATTCCAGAGTTCTGGAATTGTTACTGTATGCTACATGTATAAAAAGAAATCTGTATAAAAGTCATATTTTCATACCTAGTCTAGATATCTAAGAAGCATGGTGTTCTCATTTTTCTTATTCAGCCAACACTATGGGGCCGATTCATCAAGGGTCGAATATCGAGGGTTAATTAACCCTCGATATTCGACTAGGAATTGAAATCCTTCGACTTCGAATATCGAAGTCGAAGGATTTAGCGCAAATTCTGCGATCGTACGATCGAAGGATTATTCCTTCAATCGAACGATTAAATCCTTCGATTCGAACGATTCGAAGGATTTGAATCCAACGATCGAAGGAATATCCTTCGATCAAAAAAACTTAGGCAAGCCTATGGGGACCTTCCCCATAGGCTAACATTGACTTCGGTAGCTTTTATCTGCCGAACTAGGGGGTCGAAGTTTTTTTTTAAAGAGACAGTACTTCGACTATCGAGTGGTCGAATAGTCGAACGATTTTTAGTTCGAATCCTTCGATTCGAAGTCGTAGTCGAAGGTCGAACTAGCCCATTCGATGGTCGAAGTAGCCCAAAAAACACTTCGAAATTCGAAGTTTTTTTACTTTGAATCCTTCACTCGAGCTTGATGAATCGGCCCCTATGTGACTAATAAAATAAGGATGATTTATTTTCAAAGGTGCAATTTCTGGCAAGTTAAGAAATAATGCATAACTCTGAATGTTCTTTTATGCCTTAACAATATTTTACAAATAAACAGATGAGCTTAACCTACAGAAAAATCACGTCTAAATATGTGTATCCTTTCATGTCATTGTTTTAATAATTTGTTTACTAAAACCTATGTTTAGTGAGTGCAATACTCTTATTATGAAAATCCTCTGTAAGACAAGTTAGCTTTGATTTACTGGCTTTATGCCTGCTCACAACTGTACTAAATTGAACAAGCATCATTAGACATCATTAGGCAGTGTCTCTGAGAAAGACAAAGAGAATGAAAATATCTTGTTTGGTGAAATTGTACTCCTGTCTTTACATCTCTGTGCCACAAGTTCATCAAGTCCCTTTAACACTGACATTTTTTAAAGTTATGTATAAAAATATACCTATTGCTATTGCAATGGGAAATACGTAATCTATACCCAGTGTTGGACTGGGGTAGCTGGGGCCACCAGAGAACCTGATCTGAAAGGCCCCCTGTTTAGTCATGAAAGCCCACAAGGGAAAATAAAGGAAATGCATACTGAGAGATGGAGTAACAGGAAATGAGCATGGAGTAGCCTGCAGTATGAATGACTGACAGTGGAATCAGGCAGCAAGATAAAAAAAGAAAAAGTGGGGCAGCAAACTTATCCGGTAAACAGAAATTCAGGAGTTTCATAAAAAAATAAATTATAGAAGTTGGTGGTGGACACTCAGGGTTATACAGTAATTAAAGTGCATTTTCACTGGCTGTCAGCATTAGACTGTGCACACGACCCCATCCTGCCCGGGACTAGTGGTGGGGAAAGTAACATGACCTTACACTATGGAATAGTGTGCCTTGCCATTTTTAATAATACAATTTCACCATTATTTATATTCTAATTTATTTACTGTAAGTTACTTTAAGGCATGATGGCAAAAGGCAGATGCAAAAACATGATTAATGAATAAAAACATAAAAAAATATGTAAATAGCTCAATGAATGCTCCCATATCTGCAAAAATAAAAATGTACCATAGACCTGTTTCTCTTCCTAACTTTGACTACTATATGGCCAGACAGTATATGTTCTGTTTATTTCTTATCATCAAATACATTTTTCTTTCCAGGAATCAGTATATGTTGTGACTAACAAGGAAAAGAGTGGCAATATGTGGCTGTACAGAGCAGGTAATTGGTGATATATTATAGATGGTGGCAACAGAATAATGAGGGGAAAGGGAACATGAGCCAAGCAAGTAAACAAAATCATTTTTTCATTGCTTACATTCATTATATGTTATTAGCTGCTTAATGCCATGCCGTGGATCTTTCCCCATATAAAGTAGCAGCAGCTAAATTCTAGGAATTATCTTCCAATAGGCATCCCTATCAGTAGTAACACAAGACATACATACATGCATACATTGCTTTGGAAACATATTCAGACTCTTAACCAATTCTCTTATTTTAGTAAATGACAAATCCTACAGTTTTTGTGTTACACTGGTAAGCAGTCCTTCTTATTTTATATCATTTATACAGGTATGGGACTGGTTATCCAGAATGCTCGGGACCTGGGGTTTTCTGGATAAGGGATCTTTAATTTGTATTTCCATACCTTAAGTCTGCTAAAAATAATTTAAACATTAAATAAACCCAATAGGATTATTTTGCCTGGAATAAGGGTTAATTATATCTTAGGGATCAAGTACAAGGTACTGTTTTATTATTAAGGAGAAAATGGAAATAATTGAAAAAGAAAAATTCAATGGAAGATGGCCTTCCCATGATTTGGAGCTATCTGGATAATGGATCCCATACCTGTAGGCATTGTTCCCTATAATACCTTCTTGGTTATGAGTGCAAAAAAAGTCTGTGCACATTTTAAAGTTGTGTGCGTATTTTTCAAAAACTGTGTGCAAAATGAATGCAAAATCTTGTGTGACTTTTTAATACTGGTGTTTTTCTACTGGCAGGGAAAATTACATATGTGCCAATAGTATTTCAATTGGAAGGGGGATACCAAACTGCTCTCATTTTAAAATGTCAAGCTCAATTTAAAGGGGGGTTTCACCTTTGAGTTAACTTTTATTAAATTTTAGAATGGCCAGTGCCAAGCAACTTTTTGGATGGTCTTCATTAATTATTATTTGCCTTTTCTTTTGACTCTTTACAACTTTCAAATGGGGGCCACTGATCCCATCTAAAAAACAAATGCTCTGTAAGGCTACAAAATTATTGTAATTGCTACTTTTTGTTGCTCATCTTTCTATTCAGGGCCTCTCCTATTCATATTCCAGTCTCTTATCAATGCATGGTTGCTAGGGTAATGTAGAACCTAGCAACCAGCTTCCTGAAATTGCAAACTGGAGAGCTGCTAAAAAATATATATAAATAATTCAAAAATTACACATAATAAAACCAATTGCAAAATTGTCTCAAAATATCACTCTCTACATCATACTAAAAGTTAACTAAAAGGTGCACAACCCCTTTAACATGATGGCAACAAAACAGATAAAGGGATAATAAACTGCAGGATCTGAATATGCTATTAGATTGCAGAATCCTGAAACCTCAGAATTATGTGAACTCCCACAGAATCCATTTTAATGGAATAATTTCCTTTCTCTGTAATAAAAGAACACCTTGTACTTGATGCTACCTAAGTTACACAAATCCATATTGGAGGCTTTATTTTACACCATCCGAACAGCTTGAATAATTCATTAAAATCAATGGGAAAAATGCAAGCAGCAAGTAAGTTTCTGGCAGAAAAAACTGCCTATTTTCCATAGGATTTTCAAATGGTTGATCCGTTTATACTGAATTCTTACTAAGAGATATGCAATTGCTGAAAAGCAATACGTAGCTTGATACGTACATAATTTTTTATACAGTGAAGCCAGCTGATGTGTGGTGTATTTTGTTGATTTATTTTAAACTTAAAATCGCAGGTCCCAAGCATTCTGGAAAGCAGGTCCCACACTTGTATGTAATATTTGGAGTTTATAAAAGGGGTGATTTACCTTTAAGATAACTTTTATTATATTATAGTATTGGCCAATTAGACCCAATGTTTCAATTGGTCTTTATTATGTGTTTTTTTTATAGTTTTTAAATTATTTACCTACCTTTTTCCAGCTTTCAAATGGAGATCACTGACCACATCTAAAAACAAATTTTCTGTAAGGCTACAATGTATTGTTATTGCTACTTTTTATTACTCATCTTTATATTCAGCTCCCCCTCCTGTTCATGTCCCAGTCTCTTAGTCAAATCAGTGCATGGTTGCAAGGGTTGCTTATTAAAAAAAAAAGTAAAAACTCTGACATATGTAAAAACTTAGCTTGCATATTGTGCCAAATAATATGTTACTTTCTCGGTAGCCTGGCAAGGTATGGGTTCCTGTAAAAGTCTGGGGCAAAGTCGTTTTCGATCGAAGTAAAAATCGATTGATGAAATCGTTCGAATCAAACGATTTTACAATAAAATACTTTGACTACTCAAAACTTACCCAAAACTTATAGGAGGTCCCCATAGGCTAAACAGCAATCGGCAGGTTTAAAGGAAAACTATGCCCCCCAAACAATGTAGGTCTCTATTAAAAGATACTGAGTAGAACAGCTCATGTGTAAAACCCTGCTTCATGTAAATGAACCATTATCATAATAATATACTTTTTTATTAGTATGTGCCATTGGGTAATCATAAATAGAAAATTGCCATTTTAAAAAATAAGGGCCGCCCCCTGAGATCGTAAGATTCACTGTGTACACATACAAACCACATGTAATGTCACATGAGCCAATTAACAGACAGAGTTCTGCCTTTTGCTTCAACACTTCTTCCTGTTACAGTTAGTGTTGTAGTATTTCTGGTCAGGTGATCTCTGAGGCAGCACAGATAGTCACGAAATGGTGGTAAAAGGCAAGAGATGTAAAAGGGCAATATTTATGTAAATATATATTCCAGTTTGGTAAGATTCTTTAATATGTCATTCAATTTGATATAAACTATCTGTTGCTTAAGTATTCATTTTGGGGGTATAGTTTTCCTTTAAGGTGGCGAAGTGTTGACGTTTTTTAAAAAGACAGTACTTAGAAGTCGAAGTTTTTTCAATTCGAATCGAATTTTGGCCTATTCGATAGTGGAAGTACCCAAAAATTACTTTGAAATTCAAAGTTTTTGAATTCGAAAATTCACTTCGACCCTTAGTAAATAGGCCCCTAAGGGTCGAATTCCGAAGTGGTAAAACTTCGAAATTCACAAACGAATTGTAGAAATTCGATAGTCTAAGTTTTTTTTGATTGAATTTAACCATTTTCGATCGAAATAGAAATCGTTCCAATCGAACGATTTGAACGATATTATCGATCGATCAAACGATTTTCAAAAAAAAAACTGTTACCGTACCTCTAAAAACTTAGCCAAATACTGGCTATAGGTTCTAGGAGGTCCCCATAGGCTAACATAGCAAATCGGCAGGTTTAAGGTGGAAAGGTGGCGAAGTCTAAGTTTTTTAAAGAGAGAGTACTTCGATTCTCTAATGGTCGAATATTCAACGTTTTTTCAATTCAAATCGAATTTTGGCCTATTCGATGTTCAAAGTACCCAAAAATTCGAAGTTTTTGAATTCGAAAATTCACTTCGACCCTTAGTAAATGGGCCCCTTAGTAAATGTGCCCCATACTGTACATTTAATAAGAATGAATGTAGAATTCTCTATTTTACTAGAAAAGGAAAACCAGAACGATAAAAGAAGAAATATAAAGAATGTTGGTTTAATTTTTGTGTATACTTGATGTTGGTGCGCACTTGTCTGTAATCCTTGGTGTTACCTCCATGAAATCAGGTTAGCATTCCCAGGGTTTGCAATTTCCAGCATATAGTCCTGGCTCTCCCCTTGGGTAGAACTGGCTCGCTAACTAAGCTGGGGTGACTGACCCATACAGGCACTTGAACCTTCAATTCTAACCTGCTCAGAGAGGGTACCTAGCTATGGAACCTTCTTCAAGTGATTCTTTAAGTCCCTAACTGGGCCCTAGATCTGTAAATGGTTGCCATCTTTTGGCCCTGTTGAATTCGGGAGTGGGGCTATGGCGTGGTGATCACCACGTCAGTCATAGGGAAACCTGCCCAGTTTTCCTAATTTGGAAAACCAGGCAGGCAGTTTTGACCCAGGTAGCCCTTTCAAAAAACTGGGCTGTCCGGGTCAAAAACGGACAGATGGCAATCCTTAATTGGAGTGCACCAGCCCTTTATCTGTGGCAGTGCTCTTGGGAATTCTCTTAAATTACAAAAAAGGGCAAGCTATCATGCTGCATAGCAATCATGACTAAAAGATTGTGATGATGTAGTTCATGCCCTTAAGTCCCCATCAATGCCCAGTTATGTCCAGTCACATACCAAGGACAAACAATCCCTGTGTTGTTTAAAGGGTAAGGCATTTTTTAGTAGCAGTATGCACAAAATGTCTCTGTCTTAAATATATTGATAATGGGTTGAGTGCAGAGGACTTCTTGTAGTCAGCCACATACCAAGTCCACCATAAACCTGTCTCCTTTGCATTTGCATACAGGGTCCTGGCGATATAGGGAATGGGCAGACGTATTTTCCTGACTTTCAGCAGCGGGTTCTTGGGTTCAATTCCATCAGGGCCTACATGCCACCCCCCCACACCCCTCAGTAAGTTGACTTCAGAAAACCAGGTATTTCTGGTTATTGTTCAGGTGCAGGGGATCCAGCAGGAAGTTAAAGAGCCACTTTAAAAGCCAGCGACCCCCCCACCTACAACTGCTGCACACCCTATTATGCCCCGATCTGTGCCAGTCTGTAAATGTTACAGTCTGTGTACCTTAAATGGTTATACCTTGAGTCATAATGAACTATAACCCCAATATTCCCAACAGAGGCAGTGAGATAATGTTATGTACATCTGATGCTTCCCCTGTCAGAGAAATAAATACACCTATTACATATGCAATCAAAATTATAATTGTGAGAACTTACCCTTGGAAATCGAAACTGCAGTGCATCTATATTGGCATTATCTATTAATGCTTAAGTAAATACTGTTTGGAAAAACCATTTCATCCATATATTTCTCAATCAATTTGTGAAACAGAAATCTGCAAGAGATGAGGGAAGTGATAGCAACTAAGGGGAACTGGGGAAGTACATTGTTATACCTACAATGAATAGAATATAAAAAGTACAGTGATGTGCATGCAGCAATCATTGGGTCATGCTCTTCTGCCAAAAGTCTCATATTCCCTTCTATATGGTGTAATAATACTTAGGTTTTACTAAATATAAAAGGAGATCTTCCAGGGCAAAGCAATAGATGTAAAGAAACAACATTATGGGGTTAAATAAATATATATTTATACAGTACTGCAAATTCAACAAATTCTGGATCATTTCTGGAAAGTTACAGTCTAATGGGGAGGAATTAATTACCTTCGTTCCTATATCAAAGTCTAAAAACTTGAAAGACAACAGATAACTATTTTGTTCATGGATAAGTGGTACAACTTCAGTTCTGATCAGATCATTGCTAGTATGGTGAAGCTCAGACCACTTAAGCACCAGGATGAAAATATGACATAAGAAATAAGACTGGGCAGAAATCGGAGAATAAGGCTGGGAAATAACAACATTCAGCCCAACGTTTATAGGACAGGAAAGGATTTATACTGTGGTAGGATGAGTGGCACATGCAGTATCAAGACATGCACAGAATCAGTTGGCCCCATACCTTATTGATTAACTCCTTTAAAGTTTCAACATTCTTCTCCTATAGTGTAGAGAGAGAAGATTTTTAGGGATAATGTTTAGATAATTCACTTATAACAAATACAAAAAAAAGAAATATGATGATAAGATATCCAGTATCACACTGTGAGCTATAAAAGGTTATTGGCTCCATGGAGAACTGATTATGATCAGTTAAAGTGAAGTTAGTATCTGAAAATAGTGTTTGAGTGCATATGTGAAAATAGTGGGGGTCATGTTATAAATGGTTGTATGTGCATGAGATCTAGTAACTCATAGCAACAGTTGATAGCAATTACTGGCTGTATGACCATAGCACTAGTCAAATGTTTGAAAGTGTCTAATTGACAAAATTGTCGATAGAGATTAGTAGACCTGGGAAAAATATTGACTTTTATTACATTGGTGTTTGTATGTACAACACCTGGCCCCTGGTTATGATGGGTGAAACAGCAGGTTGCCTCAGTAGGCAATAACAGACTTGAGCCCAGATACAAATGCTGTTCTAAATGCACGCTGTGAAAGTGCCACAAACCCCACTTGCACTAAACTGTAAGGGGAAAATACTGCATTATGGGTAAAAAATAACAACTTGCATTGTATACAATTGTGCCCATTCTAGTTGCTGAGCAGTATATATCTGTAGTGGGTATCACACAGTAGTATATAATTATTATAACATAATATCTCTGAGCAGTATATAACTATAGCCAAGTCTCACACAGTAGTATGTAACTATTATAACATCAATCGCTGAAAGAGATGCACCAAATTCACTATTTTGGATTCAGCCAAACCCCCGAATCCTTCATGAAAGATTTAGCCGAATACTGAACCAAATCCGAATCCTAATTTGTACATGCAAATTAGGGGTGGGAAGGGGAAAACATTTTTTACTTCCTTGTTTTGTGACAAAAAGACACGGCTTCTGGCAGAATCCTGAACCGAATCCTGGATTCGGTGCATCCCTAATAACTGAGCAGTATATATCTGTAGCGGGTAGCACACAATAGTAATAAATATCATAACATCACATACTACAGCAATATATATCAGTACCTGGGAAGCACACAGTAGTATTTACTTATTATAACATCATATCCTTGAGCAGTATACTGTATATCTGTAGCGGGAATCATGCAGTAGTATATTATTATATAATACACAAAAGCCATGAATATACTGTAAATTATATCCTTATAAACGGTGAGTTCTGATGTCATCAGTTATAAACGGTGAGTAGTGATGTCATTTCTGTCACATGACTCACTGAAACTTGTGTATTATAATAAATAAAGTACCCCCAGTTGTAAAATATGAGGATATTAGAACTTATAATATCCTTATATTTTACAAGAGGGGGTACTTTATTCACTATATATTACATCACACCCTAGAGCAGTATCTACTGTATCTGTAGCTAGTATCACAGTAGTATATAACCATTATAACATAATATCGCAGAGCAGTATATATCTGTAGTGGGCATCTCAAAGTAGTATATAAATATTATTTACATTTATATTATTTTTCATAAGACCTAATTTCATAAGGAATTAGCAGTGCTCTGTAATTATGTACCATTGGCAACAAAGAATAGATTTTGATTTAGGGTCCCAGAAAAGTACAATGGATACTAAAACAAAAAAATGTTTTGTATAAGAATTTGATGATTGAATGCGGGCAGGGGGCGAGCTGTGACACAATGGGTGCAGGACTGTGATGCTGCGGGGTGGGGGGCTATGACGTGGCAATCGCTGTGGCAATCATAGGGAATCCTGCCTAGTTTGCCTAATTTGGAAAACCAGGCAGGCAGTGTTGACCCAGGTAGCTCGGCTGTCCAGGTCAAAACTGTACAAGTGGCAACCCTAGATCTGCAGTAGCTAAAGTGAAGGCCTATTGGATCAGGAACCTGAGGGGCTAAAGTTCAAGGGGAGTGAAGTCCTTCCCTGACTGACACTCACTGACACACTAAGGGGAATGTGCAGTTGGTGCAGCCACTCCTGCACTTTACCATCCAAGCATGTCAGAGGATCTCTCTCTCTTTCCCTGCTCTCAGATCTATGCATGCTCTCTCCTTGGGGTAGATTCACTAAAGGACGAAGTGGCTAACGCTAGCAACAATTCGCCAGTGTTACCATCCGCAGGGACATCGCCTATTCACTAACAAGCGCAGGCGTCAATTCGCTAGCAAAAGAGACTGTCGCTAGCGTTCATTCATACTCTATCGGCAGGTGACTTTTCGCTCTGTCGAAAGGTCGTTACTCCGCAAATTCAGTGAAGTGCGGATTTTACTGCACCTTACCTCTTTCGCCAGATTTGACTTCGCCATCTCAGACCAGGCAACATGCTTAAAAGAAGCTAGATCTTCCTCAATCTTACATCATTTCCTGTGTGCCGAAAATGCATTAAATTTTCCGATTTTAAGCGGGATTGCCTGCAAAAGTCTTAACAATTTTTTTTGGGTAATCGGTTTTCGCTAGGCACAAATGAACACTAGCGCATCTTTGCTATGAAATGTTCTCACTGCAGAAGTAACACTAGCGAAAAGTCGCCAGCGTTTGGCTTATTGCCTTGCCTTCCTCTTTCCCATCAATCCTGGCCCCAACCACCTTGCATCTTGCAGGATAAGAGACTGGAATATGAATAGGAGAGGACCTGAATAGAAAATTGAATAAAAAAAAAAAGTAGCAATAACAATACATTTGTAGCCTTAGATATCATTTGTTTTTAGATGTGTCAGTGACCCTGGAAAGAGTAAGAAGAAAAAGGCAAATAAGACCAATTGAAAAGTTGCTTAGAACTGGCCATACTAAAACATACTAAAAAAGTTAGCTGTAAGGTGAACCACCCCTTTAATGCTAACTATGCTTGAAATCTGTGGAGACTTTAACCCTGTAACAAAACTAATTTTATGGTAAATATATGTATTTGCTATGTGAATACCAATTGTCGTCTTTTGTCATTCAATCCACTTCTGTATAATGGGCAATGTGTCCTGAAGCATTGAACTGACAGAATTAAGTGTGCGACAGCCTGAATAATAGCTTAATTCAATTAATATTCTTAGCTCGACAGATAAACTTTCAGATGAAACGAATGGTGCATACAAAAAGCTACTGAAAAGAGGTGATGTAAAGCTCAGAAAACTTAATAATGTTGATATTAAAGCCAGTTCTAACTAGAAATTACCAGTTTATTTTTTATACTGTTAAGCATCACACATTCAGGTAAAAAAAAGGGCAGATGAATATTGAGCTATTTTACTAAGATACATTGAAATTGTACATTATTTAGGGCCTTACTGGGTCCTCTACACCCATGGGCCACCTGCAACCACAGTTATACCCCTGGTACTTTTCATTGAAGTCATATTAATTCCCTTTTCAACTGTCTGTAACACCCTTATGCATTACTCATCACCCACTTACTCAAGGTGAGTTTGCATACAAATCTATTCAGATCGATTACCAAAACATCAAAATTCTTATAGGGAGAAAATGAAAGACCTTTAGACAAGAGTGATAACTGTGCATCAGACAGGTTTAATACCTGTGTTTGCAATATCAGTACCCCATGTGTGCCACCCAGCACACCATCCCGATCCCTGTTTGTGTTGCGATGCTGGTGCTGGTACTTACTCCTTTTTTGTATTTAAAAGCTCTCACATTTTTGTTTGTTGATATCCCTCTTGTGGTAACAGAGGGGAGTGAGGGTCTTCTCTATTTTGATAAATACAATACTTGTCATTATTTTATGCTTGATCCAGTATCCTAAAACCGTTCAATGGCCCTCATGTCATGTTCTGGCTGCGGGGAAGAAGAAGACAAAGAGTAGAAGTGATATGATCTACATAGCACAAGAATCATCCTCAGTGCTAGAGAACTTAACTTGCTTAGAGGCATACTGTAACCTGAAGTGGGGTCGCAGGGATAAAAGGCTGAAATTAGCAGCCTCCCGGCACAGCACAATGTAGGTACCTGCACAAGATAAAGCAATGACTCTCATTTCTGAGTGCAAGTGCAGTGATGTCAATGGTCATGTTTTTTTACCCAGAATACAGTATTTTATCAAATAATTCCAGCCTCATCTCTTCCCCCAGGGGGATTTGTGTTTGGTGCCATTGCACCCAACGAGTTAAGTAATTCACTATTACATGCTCATATCAGACTTTATTGCTCTGAAATTTTGGGCGGTTTGTAATTTCTGACATAATTGACCCACTGCGTGTGAATCAGAATCCACACTTGCAAGGAGCAGCTTTGGATGCAAGTAACATGATATCAGTTCCCAGCAACAACAGTGAGAAATTTAACACAACCAAATCTATGGTTTTGGGTCATTAATTATTTTTGGAACAGAACCCTCGAAAGCTGTCCATTGATTGGATGTTGATAGCGGTTCTTATAAATGTGGGAACCCCCATTGCAAGAATTGTAGATAAATATTACCATCAAAGTTTTTAAGTAGGAATAATAGCAATAAGAATATACCATCTTTTTTTGCAAATTGCAGCACTACATTCACATTCACTACATCAAAACAGCATAAGTGAGCAATTCATTAGGTAGAAGTTACTTGCATGCATAGGAGCAACACAATGGGAACCCTTCTCAAGGCAGGATTTAAATCCAGTGCTCCCTTCCATCTGTGGACCCATCAAGGTGCTTGTAGTTGCAGAAAATTCAGCAGAACAGGCTTATTGCCTTTTTTTTGAAAGTTGTAAGGAGTATGTATAAGAGCACCTTAGTTAATAGTTTTTATTAACAAAATTGCATACCATTTTGAGCTTTGCATGTGCAATCAGAAAGATATAGACTAAAGGTTTCTTGTAGTAGCAGTAGAGCTCTGCAACTTACAGGAGCAGTTATAGAAAAATAAAATGTAGATACACCAAAAGATTCAGCAGCACACTGTTAATTGCAGATTGAGTAGAGTATTTATTTAGCCCTCTACATAACAAGCAGCCTGCTTGTTATCCAGTGGCGGGAAGGAGACCAAAGCGAGCACCTACCACCACAACAGGTGACTTTGTACCTGGATGCGTAAGAGCACTCTAATTTTCTACAAGAAAATAAAATTACCTCACTATTTTTATTAGCTGGTGCCTAAACATGCTTAGGTTAATAGCCAACAAAATTAACTGCATGCTTTATACTGTGGCCAAAGGAACTGTAAGTATAGTTTAATTGTATGTTTAAACTAGAAAGGAAAGTTTGAGAATAAACTTCATGTTGGCTTGAAAAACACGTGAAGTCACTGAATGAAAGCTGATTGGATGTTATTGGCTGCACCTAATTTGTATAACCTTGAACCAGTCATATAGTAAAAAAACACTGTACAATTTTTGGGGACCCTGGTTTTAATAGTTCAGAATGGCAGCAGATTCCCCATTGAATATCAAAAGGTACAATCTGATTGGCTGTTGGTGGCTTCACCCACTATTTTTATCCTTGAACCGCAGTTACCCAGTAACTAACTCTGCAAGGTTTAGGGACCGTGGTACCAACATTTAAAGAATGGCAGGAGTTTAAAATAAAACTAGTGAAAGTCTATAGGTGAAAATTGATTGGCTGTTGTTGGCCCTGTCCACTTTTCTAATCTTGAAATGTAATCACCCAGTGACAAACTGTGCAAAGTTTGGGGACCCTGGTGTTAAACTTATGAGAATGGCAGTAGATAAAATTTCTCCCCTGAGATCAATAACAGAAATTTGATTGGCTGTTGGTGGCTCCACCCACTTTTTATAACTTTGAATACGTAGTCATCCAGTGAGTGAATGTGCAACGTTTGGCATATACGGTGTGAGAATGAAAGTGTTTTAAATGTAAAACAATGAAAATCAATTGGTGAATCTGAGAGACCTTAGAGAGAGAGAGATATATATATATATTATATGTGTGTGTGTGTGTCCATAAACTCCCTGGGACCATAGTCACCAGCAGAACTATTTGGAGAACAGAATGGCATGCCTTCAGATTAGAAGAAAGACATTTTAATTGAGAGCCATCTAATTCTCTAATGTTGAAATCTTCAGAATCCTAAAGGTGTCAAGAGGAAAATGCTGATGGCCTTTAAACCATGTTTCGGCTATATTGCATGGCTTTCACTACTAGTTTCTGTTCCTGACACTCATTTCTGAAGCTATAGATTATAACTGCTCGTCCATTTGGTCATTTTTATTTTGTTGCCTTGATGCCCATAAGTGGGTTGCAACTCAAAGACACACACACACACACACACAGAGGTAGCATCTCCTGCCATGGTGAACAATCTCGAGTGCTAGGAAAAGATCACAGTGGTCCCAGGCTCCAAGGATCTCTCTGTCTCTGAGTCTAAACCAATACTGGCAGCAGGGTACTAAGCCTTACTAGACTCCTCTTTGGAGTCTCTTACTGCTCAACTTACTACCCTTAACTTGCCCTTTACTCCAAGACTAACTATTACAAAACTTTACTGCTCCTATACTGGAACCTTCCTCCATTCTAGTCCTAAGCCACCACGTGTGGCTCCCTTTTTATGACCTAGGGGAATCTTGACACCTTACACTGCCAAGGGATCTACTCCCCTCCTGACTGTAATAAATGACCCAGACCTAGCTGGCTAAGAACCTTCCGAGGGAAAGTTCAATGGGATACAACAGAACTGAAGGGGTAGAAAAAAACTAGATGGATCCTCACTAAATTGATGACTGACAGGCAAATAAGCACTGAGCACAATAAGTGCACACTGAGCAGTTTCAAAAACTCCTTTATTATCATACCCAGTGTTCATACCAGAGAAAGAAATACTAATCAAGAATAAATTAAGTGGGTTTTTTTTGAATGCCACTCTCTTTTACAAAACGTTTATATTTTTTTCATAAGCATAACATTTGTTTGCAATTATGTGGGACAGATGGGCATCTTTTTTCAAACTAATTATGTAAGACAGAACTATAAATATTTTCTAAACCATATGTTCGTAGAACAGTCAAAGTATTATTTTGTGGGAGACAAAATGCACCTATTCTTTATAATGAAATTGTAAAATAAAATGTGCCAATCAATCAGGTAACTTGAGGTCTATCTTGAGTGCACAATTTTAAACAGAGACCCACCCACCCCAATACACATTGGGTCTTAGGGCCTGGTAGGCAACTTTGGCTTTCCTTATCTAGTATAGGTAAATCTATAAACAACTGGACTTGCTGAGTAATCAATGAAGACGTTTCACTACTCATCCGAGCAGCTTCTTCAGTTCAACTAGTTAGTTGAACTGAAGAAGCTGCTCGGATGAGTGAAGTGTGGGAAGTTCTCGCCATATTAGTGTGGGAAGTTCTCGCCATATTAATCTCTTCCACTAATCCAATCACAATGGCACTTTGTAACTCTTCTGGTTTAAATGACAAGAACTTACTTCACTGTACTGCTTAATACGGTATGTAAAATCCCAAAATACTCTACTGCACATAGGAGAATCTAAATATGTTGAGGTCAGGAACATACGTGAGCTCTGCACATTACATCAAATTAAATATTAGGTACAGTATCATAAATAAAGAATTATTACCAATTTCTAAAATCCTTTCATATCAGGATGTCATGAAATATTTAACAAGCAAGCAGTGGATTGCAATGTCTGGCACAGTTTCCTGCTGTGTGTTTGCTGTTATTCAGCCTCACTTCAGCACAAGGCAACTGAGTTGTCTGAATCTGTAATACAAGATACAAGAAAATACAAGAAAACTCAATAAGCGTTGCCTCCTGCTGAATATTGCTTTATCATAAATGACAGAAATTTACAGTTATGGTATGTTTATGGTATGCACTGCAGCCTGTGTTTATAATGAAAAATAAGATTGCTGTATTCAAAGTCAAATTACACATGCTGCTTTAAAAATACATTAAACAACTGTATGTTATTTTTCATAGAAAATATTCTGTAACTACTGATCTTCAGTTGCAATAAATCTTGAATAAATAAGGCATTTTTTCCTCCCTCTACTGTGAGATATAAGGAAGGGAGAAGTCACAGAGGAGTTTAATGGCCATATATACATGCACAAGGCAAGCTGAGTGCTGATGTAGGACACAGAACTCCAAGGTGACTTCTAATATCTGTATATCTCACAGCACAGGGCTTATTAACTCTTTAAATACATACATATAGTTTCCTAGCATAGATATATGATGTGTGAACTTGTATAGGGCAAAAACATGAGAGAATATTTACTAAAGGAGAAAAAGTTACAATTTGGAGTATTTTTACCAGCAATGAAAATTTGCTACAATATCAGCAACTTACTAAGAGTTCTAAAAAAATTATTATATAGATGTTATTTATGAATCACGGTATACATTGTTGAACTTTGGGTAAAACATGGGAATTTGCATCTGAAATTGTAAGTGCGGTGTGCAATTATGGATGCAAACCCCCATGTTCTTTACCCATAATGCAGCGACTTATATCGCAATCTTAACAACCTTGCTTTTTGATACAAATCAGTGGGGGTTGAATCACTTACAAACACGCATTTAAAATGGTCATAGCATCAAATGCACTGGGCGCAAGTCTGGTGAGTCGATGCAACCCACTTTGGAAACCTCGGGATAGTGGTAACTCAATAGGCAAAGTTCCAGATGGATATATATAACCATGTGAATATGCTGATTGTGTTTGGTACCTTAAAAGGTTTCTTCATCTTCAGGTTAACTTTTAGTATGTTATAGTTCTTTGCAATTTTTTTAATTGGTTTTCATTTTTTATTGTTTATAGTTTTTATTTTATTATTTGCTTCCTTCCTCAGACTGTTTCAAGTTTCAATGGGGGTAACTGACAGAAAGCTGCTGAATTTCCAAAGCTACTGAACATTAATTTAAATAATTCAAAATCCACAAATATAAAATGAAGACCAGTTGCAATTTGGCTCAGGATTAGTGATGGGCTATTTATTTGGCAGGCATGGATTTGCAGCGAAATTTTGCATTTCACCGCCTGCAAATTTTTTTGTGAAACTGCAGTGAAAATTCGTCAGTGAAAAATTTGGCGCATCAAAAAATATTTGTTGCGCATCAAAATTGGCACGCACATTGATTGAAACATTGTATCTGTATGACTCTGTTTCTAGGGCTTCCCATGATCTGATAAAAACCCTGTCCTATTGTGATTTCATGCATAGTTGATTATTTGCCATGTACTGCCGTGTATTCTTTTTCTTTTTTTTTTAATTTGGTTTTGCTACTCTTATCTTTTATTTTTCTTAAGTTACCTCAATCTGTATAACTTACGATGTTGATATGTGGGGTTTTTTTTTGTAAGCTCTTTAAAAGCAATGTATCAATGTTATATATACCTTTATTGCACAATAAACCTGCAAATTGAAAAAAAAAAAAAATTGGCACGCACATAAAAATTGACGGTTATTAATGTATGTTATACTACATGGAGTTGTACTGTTGTGAACTAATTGCAATGTTCTGTACTGGAAAAGATATTTACGTTATTCTCTGTCAATGTATCTATTTTTGAAAAATAAAAGAGATTAAAAAAAAAAATTGTCGGTTATAAAAATTATTTGGATGCCCATTGACTATAATGCATTTGGACAAAATAGTCAGGCATATAAAAATTGTCATTTGTGTAAAAATTATTTTGACGCCCATTGACTTCAATGCGGTTCGCGAATTCGCCCATCACTACTCAGGATATTGCTCTCTACATTTTACATTTTTAGTTTTAACCTCTTCAATGAACGGTGTCAATTTTCAACACCCTTGTGGGTGTGTTCATACATGAGGAAATCTCTTGCAGAAAATAAAAACAGTTAAATCAGTGTTGCAGGTTCATTTTTTTTGTACAGAACATAGAAAACAATATCCTACTGTACATCTGTTGTTCCTACTAAGAATGAAAACAATTGGTATATTTACATAAAACAAGTTTATACAAAACAAAGAATTATTATTCCAGGTTGTATTGGGTCATTCGTTCATTCTTGTTGAATGTTCAGGATGGGTGTCACTGAAAAGACAATAGCTGTGCTTTACTTGGTTTACATTGACGGGCCTACATAGGAAGATGAGTTATAAAAAGTAATAACAACAATAGCATTGTAGCCTCAGAGGGCAATTCTTTTTGGCTGCTTGGGTTAATAACTGCCATTTATAGTTAGAAATAAGCAGAATAAAAAAATATATAATGAAAACCAACTGCAAAGTTGCTAGGAACTTGACTTTCTATACCATACTAAAAGTTAGTTTAAAGGTGAACTATCCCCTTTAATATGGGTTACTGCACCAGAGTAAACTGGGACCTATTTATTGTACGGTGTAAGAAAATTGTGACCAAATACACCATACTTCACCAGGCATCACAGAAAAAAATGGCCTATGTCCGATACTGATTTTCAACTACCGTGTACCACTGTGTAAAAATGCAGAGTTAAAGTAAGCAGCAACTTGAAAATGCTATAGGAAAATATGGTGTTCATCCATCATGTGTTTTTTTTACAGCACAAACTTACTTCACACTTCAAATTTTCCCATTGACTGTAATGGATTTAAGGTCTGAAGTGATGTAATATAATGGTGTCAATGAGGCTCCTTAATGTCATATATTACACAACCCAGTAAATGTTTAATAGACATCCAAAACAGCTATTCTAAAGTAGAGGGCATACCTTGCTTCAAATCACATAGCAAGAACGGAAAAGGTTCATCTAGCTTCTGAAACAGGTTTAATAGGTTTAACAAAGGATAAGTAACAAACAGGCTATTTAGTAAGAGCCAGGGCCATATTTACTTCATAGGCATGCAAATGCCCATGCCTTGAGTGGCAGCTTTAGAGGGTGACCCATGGATGGTACCTAGGTCTATCTGTACATGCACCAATTGCCAATGGAAGGGGGCAGGCTGAGGTCTGATGCATGGTGCTGCACTTGACTAAAATGCAGCCCTGATAAACACAGGTAGAATTGTTGGCAAAATTTAGAAATTGCATTGCAAACAACTGGTGAAACAATTAGCTTGGGGGTCACTCATCCCTAAACTACAGAATACTTTATTATACTTGTTGATGGTGGGAACACCAAGAACAATTTTCTACATCTTGTGCATGATTATGCCCTTTTTTATTCTTGGCTGTTTTTTGTTCATATAAAGCTGTATTTGGGCCTGATGGGCTTTTTTGGTATTATAGTAGAAATTGACGAAAGCAACATTAATAAAAGATATAATAAAGCATTCATAAAAGAATAAAATAATCGAAGTATGTGATGAGTTTTCGCCCAAACAACTAAACATGTCAACTGCATTAACACCAGCAATATTGCTACTAAATCACAAACTACACATCTTTCCACCTAATCTCAGAATTCTAACATTCCATATCCTCACTGCAGCCAGAATACTTATACCCAGATTATAAAAATCAACTAATAAACTCCAAATTTTTGTTTGAAAAACTCCTGGCCAGAAGTAGGACACTATAGTACAAACTCAAACCCTTCACCAGAAATGGTAAGAATGTAAACCCAAACACTCCAACTAGCAATGGAAATAAAGGAGCAAAGACAAATATGTAGCCAAAGGTAGCAAGCAGAATCAACTACCACAAGTATAATTGCTCCCCCCATCACCGTACTCATCTATCCTCCCCCTTTTCTTCACTCATTCTTTACTCAACACTCTTCTCTTCAATCTTCAGGATTGACTCAGGTTGCATCTGAGGATATGCTTACCTGTAAAAATTTAAAATCAATATAAATTCAAGTTTAAAAAAAAAAAATTGGATCCTTATCAGGTCCAGACCCCTTCCCAACCTTGTTTTTGGGGATTAAACAATCACTTGAAACTCCACTTGTATTGTTCATAATGGAGATTACAGCCTTCTGACAAGAAAGTAAGTGATTTAAAAAAATGTAGTACCTGCATAATAACTTCTGTTGGTAGCAGTCTTGAATATAATATACACTATATCCCATGCGCACACTATACAGTCAAATCCCTGTTTGCACTGTTTATATACTTTTTCATATTGTTTTGTCTTGAGGGGGGGACAGAGGCAATAGAAAAGGAGGAGGGGTATGTCTGTATGTTAGGCAGGATTTAAAAGCTCATATAAAGGAGGAGGTTATGTTAGAAAATGAGGGGCCAGAAGTCGTATGGGTGGAGTTCTTCACCACTTGTAAAGAGTCCAGCAAATTAATTGTAGGCGTATGCTATAGACCCCTAATGTAAGTGAGGAGGAGGAGGCGAAGCTCCTGATGCAAATAGAAAAGGCTGCTAGTTTAGGTAAAGTAATGATAATGGGGGATTTTAATTACCCAGATATTGACTGGAGCAACGGTACTGCTAGATCAGTTAATGGGAACAAGTTTATAAACTTATTGCAAGACAATTTTTTAGCACAGGTTGTTGAGGAGCCTACCAGAAAAAATGCTATTCTTGATTTAGTGATCTCAAATGACCCAGAACTTATAGCAAATGTGCAAGTCATTGAACCCCTGGGTAATAGTGACCATAATGTTATATCTTTTAATGTCTGGTGCAAAAAACAAAAATATACTGGGGCAACAAAAACCATGAATTTTGCAAAAGCTAATTTTAGTGCCTTGAGGGCTGCCCTACAGAGCATTGATTGGGGCATTAGGTTTTCAGCTAAAAACTCAGAACAGAAATGGTTGTCCTTTAAAATGATATTAAATCATTATTGTTCTCAATTTATTCCGTTAAGGACTAAACGTAGAAGCTCTAAGAATCATCCTGTGTGGCTTAATACAGAGGTAAAGAAGTTAATGGGAAAGAAGAGAAAGGCATTTAAAAACTACAAATCTGTAGGGACAGAAGCTGCATTTAATGAATATAAACACTGTAATAAATGTTGTAAATCAGCAATCCGGAAGGCTAAGAAAAGAAATGAAGAGTTAATTGCGGTGGAGGTGAAAACTAACCCTAAAAAGTTTTTTAAATATATTAATAGTAAAAAGATGCAGGTTGAGAGTGTTGCTCCATTAAATAATGGTACCAGTATGGTTGTAACAGATACAGATAAGGCAAATGTGTTAAATCAGTTCTTTTCTTCAGTGTATACAATAGAGTCTGGGTTCACAGGCTCACTTAATAACTGCACGAATGGTTCAGCTCAATCTAGTCAGTGGCTGACTCAGGATATGATTCAAAAAGCTTTAATACAAATTAATGTAAACAAGGCTCCAGGGCCTGATGGCATACACCCCCGGGTTCTAAGAGAGCTTAGTTCAGTTTTAGACCAGCCCTTATTTCTGATTTTCTCAGATTCACTGTCATCTGGTATGGTGCCTATGGATTGGAGAAAAGCTGATGTTATTCCAATATTTAAAAAGGGATTACGATCTCAGCCTGGCAATTATAGGCCAGTAAGCTTGACATCTGTGGTGGGCAAATTATTTGAAGGCTTGTTAAGGGATCACATTCAAAATTTTGTCCTAATGAATGGCATTATGAGCAACAATCAGCATGGCTTTATGAAGGATAGGTCATGTCAGACGAATTTGATTGCATTTTATGATGTGGTAAGTAAGATTCTGAATAGTGGGGGGGCAGTAGATGTGATCTATTTGGATTTTGCCAAAGCGTTTGATACTGTGCCCCACAAACGACTGCTTTCTAAACTAAGGTCTGTTGGGCTTAATGAAGTCGTTTGCACGTGGATAGGAAACTGGCTACAGGATCGGGTACAGAGGGTGGTTGTTAATGGGACATTCTCTACTTGGAGTAAGGTTCTTAGTGGGGTCCCCCAGGGCTCAGTATTGGGTCCACTTTTATTTAACTTGTTCATTAATGACTTAGGGGAGGGTGTTGTAAGTAATGTATCAGTGTTTGCAGATGACACAAAATTATCCAGCCCAATTAATTCCATCCAGGATGTGGCATCCTTGCAACATGATCTTGACAAACTGGCAATCTGGGCAGCTAAGTGGCAAATGAGATTCAATGTTGATAAATGTAAAGTCATGCACCTGGGATGTAAAAATATCCAAGCCACTTATACCCTTAATGGGACTGCACTAGGCAAATCCATTATGGAAAAGGACCTTGGAGTCCTTGTAGATGATAAACTTGGCTGTAGCAAGCAATGCCAGTCAGCAGCATCAAGGGCAAATATGGTCTTGAGCTGTATTAAAAGGGGCATAGAGTCAAGGGAGGAGGGGGTCATTCTTCCACTGTATAGAGCACTTGTAAGGCCCCATCTAGACTATGCCGTACAGTTTTGGTCTCCATCACTCAAACAGGACATTATTGTATTAGAGAGGGTACAGAGAAGGGCAATTAAGCTGGTAAAAGGTATTGAAAATCTTAGCTATGAGGAAAGGCTGGCCAAATTGGAGATGTTCACGCTGGAGAAGAGGCGCTTAAGGGGTGATATGATGACTATGTATAAATATATAAGGGGATCATATAATAATCTCTCTAATGCTTTATTTACCAGTAGGTCTTTCCAGCTGACACGAGGTCACCCATTCCGATTAGAAGAAAAGAGGTTCCGCCTAAATATTCGGAAGGGGTTTTTTACAGTGAGAGCTGTGAAGATGTGGAATTCTCTCCCTGAATCAGTTGTACAGGCTGATACATTAGATAGCTTTAAGAAGGGGTTGGATGGCTTTTTAGCAAGTAAGGGAATACAGGGTTATGGGAAATAGCTCATAGTCCAAGTTGATCCAGGGACTAGTCCGATTGCCATTTTGGAGTCAGGAAGGAATTTTTCCCCCTCTAAGGCAAATTGGAGAGGCTTCAGATGGGTTTTTTGCCTTCCTCTGGATCAACTGGCAGATAGGTAGTTATAAAAAAAAAAAAAAAAAAAAAGGTTGAACTCGATGGACATGTGTCTTTTTTCAACCTTACTTACCATGTTACTATGAATTATTTTAGCTAAACAGAGAAACAGGGAAACTGAAGCTCCTCCAGGTTTGGTTCTTGCAAGATTACCAGTGCACAGATAAAAATAATTCCATTATGCAGGAGGATTATCTCCCACTGGAGATCACAGCCGTCTGTATTCTTGGCCAATTTTCACCTCAGTTTCTGTTGTAACAATAACACTCACACTATAGCAGATGCATTCACCCAATCACACAGTGTCAATTTTTTGTGATCTAATATTTAATTATGCACTTGTGTGAATATATTGACCTAATTTGTTGCATATGTACAGACCATCAGCAGCTGTCTGTCTTGTTCACTGACTGAATTATTCTATCAGCTTATTTGTAGGCCAAGCTAATGGCTTGTGGGCATAGGCTAATAAAGCTAATATGTAATATCCATTACTGAGTATTCAGTAACTCCGAAGGCCTTTATCTCCTGTTTAACTTTAGTACAGCTAATTACATGGTGCTCCTTATAATTATTAGGAGCTTTTATTTATGCTGATAAAAATAAGTTTCATATATAAGATTCATCTATGAGATGGTTCTTCAGAAAGGAAAACAGAAGAAAGTCAATGCACAGAGCATAAGCGTTTTTTCTTTTTTGTCTGTGTCTTTAACAAAGGGTGCATTCAGCTTTGCCATGGTAACCACTGGCTGACTAGAAAACAACAGAGAAAATATCTGCATGAGATATGGGGAAATTGCTCTTAACTGAAAGAGTTTGTGCTTTCAAATTACAAGAGAAAATCTAGAAATGCTAGCTATCAATGCAGAATATTGTTTTTAGGTTTTCTGAAAAAGCAGCTGATGTTGCATAAGAAAAGACAGATGTGTGATTGTGGTGATTGATTGATAATACAGAGCTGGATTTTCCTTCTGATATTCCAAAATATTTGGCAATAATGAACTTGTATTCACATCTCTGTTGCATGGGGAGAAATTGCAGTATATAGTACAGTATATAGTACTGTATATTTGTCTGTCAGGCCTATTCTACTTTAGTTCTTTGATAAATATCTCAAGCACACATCTGTGTCCACTCCTCAGTGAACAAGAGATATTTTTATAGCCCCAAACCTGGTTCTGGTGTCTGTAAAACTCTGCCCCTTGCTAGCTGTTTAATTGATTAATTGATTAATTAGGCTCTGGTTTTCCCAATCAGCTACATATAAATGCAGGTTCAGTATTGGGGATGGCACTCGTGTCTGGGGCACGGCACGAGTGCTAACATTTCACAAGTGCTTAGAAATAACAGTTAAACAAAGCAGTCGGACAAGGCATTGACAAGGCAAAAGGAACCGGACTATCTTCTATCAACTTTGAACCAGCTGGGATAAGAAGAACACAGATTTGTTTGTACCTGCCAGTTTGTAACTTCTTACTCCAAACATGCTTTATCCTGCATTTCTCCTCCTTTCACTCTCATGCTTTATAAAACATTTTTCACTACCTCCTCCATCAAATCTGAGTTCTATACAAATCTCAGCCTCTCTACTCTCCTCTCCTTCCCTCTCCACACATGAAGTTTATAAAGTACTCTGTTTAGCTATTCCACAAAACTCGTTTTCATAAAAACTAAGCACTTACAAATCCCGCTCTCACTTAGTCTATCTTTCCTTTCTATTGCTGGCAGCTGGGGACATTTCCCCAAACCCTGGCCCTTACCCCATCCCATTTATATCACGGCCATGAGCTCCTTCTCTTCGGTGCAAATTCCAACAGTACAGAACTCTTACTCCTATACCCAAAAACCCAGTTTTCTGTTCTCTCTGGAATGCCAGATCTGTTTGCAACAAACTCCTGTTTCACTCTGCATTGCTGTTATATATCGACCACCAGGACCAACTGCACAATTTCTGGACAACTTTGCTGCTTGGCTTCCTTACTTTCTTTCATCTAACATCCCATTAATCATTTTAGGTGACTTAAATATACCCGTTAACAACATTGACAACTCTTCTGTCTCTAAACTTCTATCACTGACCTCCTCCCTAGGCTTATCTTTGTGCTCAGACTCCCCCTCTCACTCCAATGGTAATGCTCTGGATCTCATATTTACTAGACTCTGTTCAACCACCAATTTTACTAACTCACCATTTCCCCTCTCTGATCACAATATGCTCACATTTCAACTCTCACTAACTCCCTCCTCACCCCCTGCTATTCCCCAAACACGTACTTACCGTGACTTGCAAGCTGTAGATGTGTCACATCTCTCTTCTTCCTTTGACTCTCTTCACTCTAATATTTCAGCCATCTCTTGTCCTAATGTGGCTACCTCTGTCTACTATAGTACTCTCACCACTGCCCTATATGAGCTTGCTCCTATAAAAAACTAAATGTGCTAGACCCAAACCACTTCAACCTTTGCATACTGCTCATAGAAAAGCGCTCCAAAGACATTCACGTGCACTTGAGTGTCGCTGATCCCGTTCAGAATCAGACTTTTGGAGCTACAAATCCGCCCTGCGCTCCTATAACACCAGCCTCTTCCAAGCCAAGCAAACATACTTTACTTCATTCATTAACTCCCTTTCTAAAAAACCAGCACACCTTTTCTTCACCTTTAACACTCTCCTTTCCCCTTCTCCACCCCCTCCATGCACATCTGTCTCTGCTTAAGGTATTGCTGAGCACTTCAAAAACAAAATTGACACTACTCTTTACACTACTCAACCCCCCTAGACTTCCTCCACCCTCCCTCCACATTCCCCAGTCTCTCCTGTGCTCCTTCACCCCTGTCACTGATGAGGAAGTCTCAAAGCTTTTGGCCTCTTCTCACCTTACCACCTGCCCGCTTGATCCAATTCCCTCAAAACTTCTCCGCAATACCAATCCTTGTCTAATCAAAGCCTTAACTCACCTATTCTTTCGCTCTCAACTGGACTGTTTCCTTCTCAACTAAAACATGCTCTTGTCATCCCCATTCTGAAAAAACCCTCTCTTGATCCCTCCAATCTTGACAACATCCCACCTATCTCTCTGCTACCTTTCATCTCTAAACTACTTGAGCGCCTAGTCTACAACAGACTAACCTCATTCCTCTCTGACAATAACCTGCTGGACCCCCTACAATCTGGTTTTAAGCCACAACACTCCACGGAAACTGCACTGACTCGACTAACTAATGACCTTTTAATCGCTAAAGCCAACAATCATTTCTCACTACTTATACTGCTTGATCTCTCAGCCGCATTTGACACTGTAGATCACCCTCTCCTCCTCCAGTCCCTCCATTCGCTTGGCCTTCGTGACACAGCCCTCTCCTGGTTCTCTTCTTACATCACCAATAGTTCCTTCAGTGTCTCCTACAACAGAGTAGCATCTTCTCCCCTACCTCTTTCTGTTGGAGTTCCTCAAGGCTCTGTCCTGGGACCCTTACTATTCTCCCTCTATACTTACTCCCTCTGCAAATTAATCAACTCGTATGGTTTCCACTACCACCTCTATGCTGACGATACTCAGATCTATCTCTCATCTCCTGATCTCAACCCAGAACTCCTAACTCGCGTCTCCTCCTGCCTGTCCGCTATCTCTACCTGGATGTCACAAAGCTACCTTAAATTAAACCAACTAACACCAGTAATATCCCTGAAATATCCATCATAGTTAACAATTCCACTATCACCCCCTCTCCCCAGGCCTGGTGCCTTGGGGTTATCCTAGATTCTGCCCTGTCATTCACTCCTCATATCCAGTCACTTATTAAATCATGTCACTTCCACCTAAGGAACATATCCAAAATACGATCATTTATCACCCAAGATGCTGCCAAAATTCTTATTCACTCTCTCATCATATCATGTCTAGACTACTGTCACCTCTCCAGTCCATAATGAACACTGCTGCGAGGCTCAGCAACCGCTCCTCCTCTGCCTCGCCATTCTGTCAATCCCTGCACTGGCTTCCGTTACCTTTCAGAATCAAATTAATGACACTGACTTTCAAAGCACTTCATAACTCTGCCCCACCCTACATCTCTGAACTCATCTCAATATACTCACCCAACCGCTTACTACGCTCCTCTACTGACCTGCTACTCAACTCTTCTCTCATTGCCTCCTCACATGCTCGCATTCAAGACTTTGCAAGGGCTGCACCCCTCCTCTGGAACTCTCTCCCACGGTCTGTCTGACTTTCTCCCAACCTTTCTGCTTTCAAGAAATCTCTTAAAACGCACTTCTTTTGAGAAGCCTACCCTCACTCTGCTTAACTACCAAACACAACACCACATTTCTCACCCACTTAATTCGATCTTGCCCACTCCCACACCTTGTGTATTACTCCCTTCCCTTTAGAGTGTAGGGCCTTCCTCACCTTTTTGTACTGGTATTGATTGTAATGTATGTATGCCATATGTTCTATGTATATAATTCATGTGATTTAGTTGTATAATCACATTTACTTTACAGTGCTACGCAATATGTTGGCACTATATAAATACATGTTAATAATAATAATTGTAAGATGGCACATGATGTATTTGCATGTCTAAACAGCTATACGTTTTATTATTATTATAATACACAAAAGCCATGAATATCTTGTAAATTATATCCTTATAAACTGTGAGTTCTGATGTAATTTCTGTCACATGACTGACTGAAATAAGAAGTAACCTCGGAGTTCCATGACCTGTATAAAAAAACTCAGCCTTCGGCCTCGTGTTTTTATATGGTCATGAAACTCCTTGGTAACTTATATCCTTATAATTTGCAAGAGGGGGTACTTTATTCACTATATCATTATTAACATGTATTTTTAGAGAACCAGCATATTTTGCATGGCTGTAAGTTTGTAAGTAAGTTGTTCCATTCATGGACATGATCCATCCTTGAGTCCAAGTTCATCCTTTTCAAGGATGTTGACCCAAATAGGTAACATAGAATTTTGATGTTGGGGATTTACATTTTACAATGTCATGCCAAAGGTGATTTCAGAGATATTTTGGACACAATCTGAGACCTTTCTGGTCATGTCCCATTATAGCCCAGTCCAAAGTAGGTCCAAGCTTGATCTATCTCCACAGCTACCCTTTATATAAAGCTAGGTCGGTCTGAGTGAGTGTACAGTTTGAAAGGCATAGACTAGCAATGATGCTGGAACTCTGGGAAGATATGAATTCATGGTGGGTAAAAACTATTGCAATTCTTTCAAGGCTAGGTACCACACATCACAGTTTATAATTTTTTAACATTTTACAGATATCCTACACAATTTCACTTGCCATGCCAGTTTTACATAGATTTATATTTACTAAATGAACAAATGGTTGATTTGGCTTCAATTCTTTACCTGTTGTTAATGTATACAGAATTATAGCATGCAGCAAAAGTGGCATGTATCCTACCTACTAAATATACTTGCAGAAATAACATTGACGTGTCCAGTGATAACTTATGACAGTGTGTGAAACTGAAAAGTAGATTAGATGTATTTTTGGAAATCTGTCTACGTGTTATTTTTACAATCTGACAGTATGTGAGAAAGTATTTACCAACACCTATATCCGTAAGAGGCTTTTCCTTGTATTACTTACTACCTTAGTGCTCCTTCTTGTATATCCAATAGTAGAATGTAAATCACAGATTTCAGAGAGAGAGAGAGAGAGAAGGAAGAGCACATATATAAACGTTTAATATATTATATATAAAAAGATGTTGTTTCTTTAGTATTTTTTTCTTGTATTAAAAACATTATATTGCACGATCAACATGAAATCTCAAGCATGGTCCTTTTGAAATTCTTTGGGTAATATTGTCTTTAATCTGATTTGGATTCAGAAACTTTCTCAGTGAAGGTCAAATAGATCATATAACTCACAGTTTTATGTGAAAAAAAAGATAGGTCTGGTGATAGCAGTAATTCAGATGTAGCGCACCAGAATCTCTAGATGATGGTCCAGTAGAGACTTCTATAAAATTAAATGACAGCGGCTATCAGAAGCAATGAAAGGGAACTTGTGAATTTCTCAAAATCTACGAAAACTTCCACTCCCCGTAGGTACATGTGGAACTGTTTTGTTCAATTTGAGGAAGAACATTTTGACCCTAGAGATTCTAGGCCACGTTCTGTGGCACAGTTCTTGTTTACTGGATTTCAAAATAAACACATTTTATGGTAAAGGTCTATGTGCAGTCAGTTCTGACCATGATGTCTTGTCTTCAATGTGCTGAAAAGGGTAAGTACATCTTCAACAACAAAGCCCCCCTGATCCTTATTAAGGAAGTGTGAAACCCCCCCCCCCGAAACATTGAAACGGTTGGTGATATAACAATATCCCCAACTGCAGAGAATTGTGTGTGTGCGGATCTGTGAACAAAAATTGCTGTTGCTAAGGGACCTTGCCGGGTCAAACGGAGGGCCAGCACCACCATTGCTGTAGGAGTGAATTGCGGGAGTGCGGTAGATATAACACATTAGTTCTAAGTCTGACATTTTCTCCCTTTGAGCTCTTGTGTGATGCTTTTGATTGAAATGTCATTTTGAAAGTTCTATTTTTAGTTGCAATCACCTTAGCCTTTAGAGTTGGGGAAATGTATTCTCTATATAGGGGAACCAGATACAGTGCTAATTTCAGATAAAGTTGTTATGAGACCAGTTTTATGTCCCATTTCCATATATTGCTTTCACCTCATTTCCCAGAACCTAGATCTTGCAAACAATGGCATACCCTAAACTTGGTGCAAGTTCATATGACTAATTAAGTCTAACCGGTAGTTTGTTATCCTTAGGGGTCAATGGTACAAAAATTGCAACTATGCAGAACTGCAAGGCGCATGTTTACTGTATATGTGAGTACCATTAATGAATATCGTCCATATGCACACCCCATTGGAGCAATTTTAGTGACTGAACTTGCACTTGTAGTGACTGCACTTGCACTTGTAGTTGTAAATGCTCGTAAAAAGATTTCTGAGCACTCTGTTCCTTTCAACCAACTCATATCAGCAAAAGTAAGAAAAGACCTTAGCTACTGGAATTGGGACTGATAATAAGGCTGCCAAAATCTAACTACTGTAATCCAATAACCTTCCTAAAAGGCAAATAAAATAAGTACCAAGTAAAGGTAGAGTATAGAGAAATGTGTGAAATTATGACCTAGCAAACCAGGGTTTACTGTCAGTTGAAAATTAATTTATTTTTTCCTTTGGGACGAGGCTATGGATTTGCTTTAGGACATATCCTTCTTGGCAGCTTCTAAAACTTTCAAATTGTTTATAATTTTTTACCGTTTGCTTTTCCTGGCACTCAGTAGGCATTATATAATATTTCATACTGTTGTTCTGGGATGCCTTTGTCAGAACACTTTTACTGCATTTTTGTTCTTGAATTCATTCTTTGTAAGCAAAGCAAAAACTCTGCCTATGTGCTAACATTATTATTCCCACCATTTCTGGCAATCTTGGCTTTTTACCTTTTTAAGTAATCTGAATACTTTTCCTTTATGGCTACAGAGCTTTGTCTTCTGTAGTGTTTTTTAACCTGGCTTTAAAATTAAGTTAAACATCTGGGTTTGTGTTGTCATACTTCCATTGTGTATTGTTTACTTTAAAGCAGCTGTCCTTAAAGGAGAAGGAAAGGCAAAATTAAATACTTATCTCCCAGTAATGTACATCCCAAGGCCTCTGCAATCGCTAAGTTAGCAAGTCACACAGGCCATTGTAATGATCTGTAATCCTTCTCCTCCTTCGCATCGCTTATTTAGGCAGACAGGCGCTATCTTGGAAAGGTAACGGACGCTTCCTTCACCTCCTTCTTCGTATTGCGCATGAGCTTCAGGGTCAATGATGACGCTCACATATGCAAATTAGCATGCACGTCATCTTGATTTGGAGCAAGGAAGCACCCACAGTAGTAGATGGAAATTACACGGAATGCGCATCAAGGCTGCCTCTGGCAGCACACATGCAAACTGTGTACAGCGTGACGTCACCTGAGTCCACCGCTGCAGTCTGCCTAGCAGCGATACTGCTTCCACTACATACCATGGAGAAAACTTTGAAAAGGCTACATAACTTGCTTTGCCACAAGCCTTGGATTAGAGGCTTATTTATAATTTGACTTTCCTTCTCCTTTAATCTTTTTGCACCACGGACCAGTTTCAAGCCAGACAATTTCTATGAGGACCGGAGGGAGGGGATGTAATACGTCGGTGCATTTCAGGTTTTCCAAAAAACTATCCAAAAAGTATTTTGGTCCTTATCGCTTCCTAGGCATTACGCAGTTGTTGTCATGGCAATGGTGCATCAGGGAGCTGGGATTGCAAGTAATTAGGGCATATTTCATTGTTTTTGCAGCTATTATAAACTGCAGCTGGGACCAGAGGTGGCCCAATTCAGCACAGCCCGAGGCCACCACCAGTCCGTGGCTTGGTGGTTGTGGACTCCTGCGTTAAAGCTTTCAATTTGTTTTTCGGCTCCAGGTTTTTATCTAAAATTGGTGTCAGAAACTTGGTACAATTTTTTAGGCCTCTTTATTTTTTTTCTTTGGTGGTCTTTTACTTTACCGAAAAATTCATTTTGGCCCCATAAAGAGAATCCTTTGACACTGACAAACAAACTAAATTTTTTTTAAACTTAAAATTCCTTTGGTCAACACAAACATAATTTTGTGGTAACATAATTAATTTTGTCGTCACAACATTTTTTTTGTGCTATTATTAATGTTTGTATTCACAGAATGCATTTTGTGCTCACATTTCTTTTTGTGGGCACAACATATATTTTATATTCATGTAATTCATTTGCAGCTTTGAAATATTTTTCATCTAATTTGCCAAACTAAACATTACAATTCCGGCGCTCTGTGCAGAGAGCAGCATCATGAGATGTCATTATAGTCTGCCTTTGGGCAGGAGGTGAGTGCAGGGTAATAACATGGGCTGTGCCTTCTTCTGTTCCCTAACTTGCATGTCATTTGCAGGTGGGGGGGGAGTCTAGGTGCCCCTTTTGAATCTAGTGCAGCCTAACACAGGCCGTACTAGATTAAAACAGCAGTCTACAGTCCTCTCAAGAATGGAGCACAGAATTCAGGAGCCATCCACGCAATTTCACATGTAGTGGGCAAAGTGCAAAAAAAAATGAATTTTTTTTGCACAGTGCATTGAGAGATCACATTGTCTGTTTTTTTATGCCTGAAAAACTTGATTTATTGCGTATTAGCATATTCACTAACAACACTGCACAAGAGCTTTTGTGCATAGATGTTGTTCGCTTGTTTATGTCCGTAAAACCTATTTGGTCAAGCGAAAATAAAATATAACTGTGATTCTGACTGCTGATTACACTGCCGGAAAAAAAGCATTTATTTGTGGTTTTATAGGATTTTAGGGAATTTTATTGCATTTCGCACTGTTCTTTCTTACTTCGTCTTGCCCATGGAAATTTTGTCTGCTATGTATATATCTGTTTGGGGGGTCTCTGTGCACCACATACTTTGGTATATCCAGGGGCGTAACTACAGAGGAAGCAGAACCTGCAGCTGCAGGGGGGGGGCAGGAGGTATAGGGACCCAATAAGGGCCCTCCTTCATATACAATTAAAATAAATATTGGTAAAACAGGTCAGCCTCTAGACATTTTAAGGGCCTCAAAAATAATTTGCTGTGGGACCCAGTAATATCTAGTTACACCACTGGGTATATCTATTCATATTCACAATCAAAGTGCTCAGTAGGCCCATGGACTTTATATTTAGGATGATTTATGCCGATATGTTATGAAATGTGGGGCATATAATAGGATAAAATTCGAGCTTTGAGACGATTTTCAGAAATTTCATAACTGCTATGTTCAGTCCAGTTTTGAAGTTTTGGTAGCTTGCAGTAGAAAGACTTTTTACCCATTAAAACATAACAATATATGGTTTTCTAAAGTCTCCATACTGTTACTGCTGCTTTTATTGCAGCAGCCAGAGTGTCAGCTGTGAAAGTTCATATGCACCATTTTCATTTGGGTGCCTCTGTATGTCACATAGTTTGGTAAATCTTTGTATACTGGGCATATTGGCGTTCATATTTAGGATGTTTTCTGCTGATACGTTATAAAATGTGAAGCATATAATGAGGTAAAATGCAAGCTTTTTTGTTTTCTCTTGGTACCCAATGCTATGAGGGGGATAAGATGCTAGGAAATAGAAGTTTTGAAGTGAGTTTAAGCTATTTCATTAAAACATACAAGTTTGGGAAAGAGTAACTAATCAGTAGTTTGCAGTAAGAAGAAATGGTTACCGATGTTGGATCCGTCTGAATGTGTACTTTCCAAAAATATATGGCTTTGGAGGGTCAACGTATCTTTTTCTGTTCTAACACTGCAAAAAATGCAGTAAATGTGTTGAATTGACTTCTGGGAAAATTTGTATTCGCTAACTTAATTTCGGGGATTACTTTAGTAATCCTATGCACAATGGACATCAAACTGTTCAGTGAACCCCTTTCATTCATATTTAGGATGTTTTCTCTTGGTACCTAATAGTATGCAAGGAGATAACATGCTAGAAAATGGAAGTTTTAAGACGATTTTCAGCTATTTCATCAAAACCGACAAGTTTGGGAAAGCATTACGACTCAGTAGTTTTGAGTAGGTAGACATGGTTAAAAACACTGTATCCAAAAGGATGCGAGGATCTCCAATAATAAAGAAACAAATGTAAAAAGTAGAAAAATTTATTTGGACATAAGACCTAACGTGTTTCGTGCCTATTGGGGCACTTACTCATAGGCTGACAAGGTTACCCATGTTGGATTTGTCTGAATGTGTACTTTCCAAATAATATATGGTTTTAGGGGGTCAACATAATTTTTGTTCAGTGGACCCCTGGCATTCATATTTAGGATATTTCTTGTTCATATGATAAATGATACGAACTTGCAAAGTGATTTTTCCACATTTTCATAGATTTTTATAGAAACCACTAAGTTCAGAAAAGCTTTGATGTTAGGTGATTAGGAGTAGAAAGACATGGTTACCCAATTTGCATTCAACAGAATCTGTACTTTTCAAAACTATATGGTTTATTGGTTATTGGCTTTGGATTCCAAAGTATGCCATATTATACTGTAGTGCTTTGAAATTTAGTACGGCTGGGAGTCTGCAGAAGTCAGAAATCTTCATAAAACTATACATATCTGGTACTGGCACATTCAAGACACTTGAGGCTTTTCAAATAAGTTAAATTTTTGTGCATGAAATAAAATATTTTTCTGGTATAAATTCCTATATTGTAAAAAAAAATGACAATTTTTCAAGTTTTTTAGTATTTAGAGCTCTAAATCTTGTTCCAGAAGTGGAAATACACAAAAACTCAGATTTATAAAGCTCGGGTTCTCCCAAATAAAAACAATGTATAGTTTTTCTAGGTAAACTAAAATTTTCTCCCAGGAAATGCCCCTAAAATGAGAGAGCACAAAATATTAAAAAAACATCTGGCAATGAGCGCAAATAAAATGCTAAATTCTGCTGGCACTTAAAGGGTTAAAAGATCATATTAGTTAAGCAAATGATTGAATAATTTGTAGGGTGGAAAAACACAATGCTTTACCCAGTGTTTGTTGATTGTTTACTGGTAACGGCTGCCCACATCTTGTCCCTGTAAAGAAGCATGATTTGGTTTCATGCATTCTTCACACTGCTTGGATTACAAGGTGTTATAGAAAATGAGAGATGTGCTATGAGAAGTGTTTTTTTTAAATCCCAGGGGCAAGCAGCTAAATCCTCTCACTGTTAGAAATATCTTGCAGAGAAGTGCATCACAGCATAGTTCAAAAACGGTTTATTCCCTTAAAAGGGAGGTTCACCTTTAAATTAACTTTTTTTAGTTTAGGTTATAGAATGGCCAAATCAACTTTTCAATTTGCCTTCATTATTGACTTATTATAGTTTTTTCATTATTTGCCTTTTTCTTCTGATTCTTTTCAGATTTTAAATGGGGGGGGGGTTGGCAATGGTTACTGAACACATCTAAAAACAAATGCTCTGTAAGGCTACAAATGTATTGTTATTGCTACTTTTTGTTACTCATCATTCTATTCAGTCCTCATCCATCCTTTTCAGTCAGACCATCCTACAAAAATCTCTCCATGTACAATACCATTGTGGTCACTGTGTCATGAAGCACTAATACATTTCTAATACTATCTTTATTACCTTTTATTACTACTGACCTCTGACACCTTTGTCTGATTTGCAATAGAGAGTCCTAATATTTTCAGACATAAAGGCAAAGCTGTCTAATCCGTAATGTTATTAGATGATTGCACCTCATCTAAGCTTTTGCCTTTCTGACATCTGCTTAGCAGCAATGTTTGTTTGAACTGCCCGTGGTAATATGGTGATGCATAATAAGATTAAAAGATATTATGGCAGGCATAAATCAAGTGCAACTGTTTGCCAGACCTAGCTATTACATAATATGCATGAAAAATCGATATTTGTAATGCTTAATTTATTTTGTTACAAAGCAACTCCTGGAAATAAATAGTATATGGTATCTTTGCTCTGTTTATTTAATCATTTATTACCAATGTGACCTGAGTTGCCTTGAGGAAGTAGAATATTTATTTAGTGCTGATGTAAAATATGTAGAACTGGATGGGTCTCTTTTAAAAATGGGTCCCTATGGTGTTTAGTTTGGGTCACTGTGATCTTGTTTGGTACAATGACATTTCCTCCTACAATAACCAATTGTGAATAAAAGGAAATCTGTCATTCATTTATAATAGAATCTTGGGTTGTAAAAAAGACATGCGAGTCCCATTTAAACCCTTCATTAAATAACAGAAAAATGCTGTAGGCTTATAAAATATTGGTATGATAACAGTTATACAAAGTTTGTTGTTTTTATGAAGCCTGAATAATGGAATTACACATCTGAACTGACTATGCCAATGTACAGTTATGGGATCCGTTATCGGGAAACCCGTTATCTAGAAAGCTCTGAATAACGGAAAGGTCATCTCCCATTGACTCCATTCTATCGAAATAATCCAAATTTTAAAAAAATATTTCCTTTTTTCTCTGTAAAAATAAAACAATACCTTGTACTTGATCCCAACTAAGATTGGGGTTTGATGTTTACATGATTTTCTAGTAGACTTAAGGTATGATGAATAACATGTCCCATACCTGTATATCCAAGTGGTGTCTCTGGACTCTGTTTTTCAAGTAGGAATTGCAAATAACACAAAACTATTCAGAAAAATAAAATACATGCAGGGTATAGCAAATAAAAAATAGGGACAAAAATGCTCTCATTTTACTATGATCTATAACTTAATGAACAGTTTCAATCTTGTTTAAAAATCCAAGCACTTGTCAGCAGCATACACCAAAGATTTTCTTATTTGGCCAGGTTACCATGAATTGAATATGTGCCTGATCAGAAACCGTCACAGGAAATGGAGATGGTTTAACCATCGCTAGTTTTATAAGCAGATGCTGTCAAATGCTATGTACCCTAGGGAATTATGTTACCCACAGTACAGCAACCTCCCTGTGAGAAACAAGCACCAAAAATTACCTGTGAAAGAGAGAACAAAATCACAGGTATTACCCAGCATTAAGCACAGTTTCTAAAATGTAACATTATAGGTGTCTCCTATCCTTTGGTCCTTTTTGAAACCTGAGCCTGATTCCGCATGGTTATAGCATTAGATTTATGGCATCAGCTGTGTGGTTTGCTTGGCTGTCAATTAAACTTCACCTACAAAAATTCAAGTTGTCTTGTGTGCCATAGCTATTGTTAGACAAATACAAGAGTCCTCTGCACTCAACCCATTATCAATATATTTAAGACAGAGACATTTTGTGCATACAAAAGTTAGCAAAAATATGCTGTGGTTACATTTATTCAAGGCCACTACACAACATGTTTCGGGTCCTTAAACCCTTTATCAAGTGTAACAAATACAGAACAAATCAGGCTGATCTAGCATGCATTTAGTTGCGTGTGGCACTACAGGAGTCCTGTGCCTCTGCTATATAGGAGAGCTGAAGGGAATTCCCACCTTTGTGGCAGTTGCTTCAAAGTCCTCAGAAGGACTCCCTTTGGTTTTCCATGCCCTGAGAAGAGCATGCTTTGCTCTTTAGAGCCCTGACAAGGACCCCCTTTCCTTTCACACCCTCAAGGGAGCACACTTTTCTGCCACTGGGATTCCCTACTAACTTTTCCACACAGAAACTCTGGGAGCTGCTTCTCTCTCCCAGCAGCCCTTTCTCTCTCCCAGCAGCACTTTCTCTCTCCCTCTTACTTCCTGTCACAGAATCAATACAGAGGAGAGACAGTGTACACAGCTCTCCTACACATGTATTTCCAGTATATATGTTATCTGATCAATATTAAAGAAAAGCAAAATACATTTCTGGGATACTCTTAAATTGATAAATTCACTTGTCTGCTTAAAATTAACCTATGTTTTATTGATTTGTCTTCCTTGTGATATTTTCTGACACAGCTTAGAGGGACTGATACCTAAGACATTTGTGTTGTGATCTACTGGAATAATTCACTAAAACACAGGAGCAGTTTTAATGGTGCATTTTGCAGACATAGCACATGCCACAGTATTGGATGGTCTGTGCCAATTTGTAGAGCCATAATACTCCATTAAACTCGTTATTTTTATTTATTTGATGATGGAATACCCAGCAGATTAAAGGAGTGTAATTCTGACTCTGAGCAAAAGAGAAAAAAACCTTCCTGACTATAAATTTCTGTTTGGATTCTATTCTATCCACATTGCAAATTTAAAGGAAGCTTAATGTACATATTCACACTGAACAACATATATGGGGCTCATTACAATAGATCAGGGAAGGGGCTAAAGACAGGGCTCATTTAGCCAGCATGTCTTCCCAAAATCTGGCTGCAGCACTGGGGGGACAGACCAGCCCCATCCATGCTGCTTGCTTTATATTGTTGCCTATGTACATTTTCATTCACATTAATAAGCAGATTTGAAGGCTCGGTTCTCATCATTACCTTGGGAAGCATTTACTGGTCATCTGATTAAAAGCAAACATCTTTTTGTTTGCTATGAGTTACTGCACCTGGAACTGAGTGCTTGAGTCTGTGTCTAGCCTCATTTACTCAAGTGAATACAAAGCATTACGGAGACAAATATTGATCCGAATGTTAGACAATTGGGTTCCATCAGTCATCCAGTAGGACAATGATTGATTTTTTTCAAGTCATTAATAAATAGATTTGATAAAATGGACCCACACCATGAAGAACACTAGCCCAAGTAGAGAAGCCACTTTTGTATCCATGTACAAATAGCATTACCACAACCAACAGATCTTAGTTTAAAAAAAAATGTTTTTGCAGCCCTAAATCAAAAGCATTGACAAATTCCAAGTTAACCACATCTATTGTCTAGGTACTTTGTTATATAAAGCCGTTAAATTTGACACAATATGTTCTTCATTAATGATGAAGCACTTGAATGTGATACCTTAACAACATTTTTAAATAACGTGCCCAAAACAGATGTCAAACTGGAAGGTGTATTTCATCAAGCCCTGGTGCCTTGTTCATGTTTACCTTGCTTAAAACATCGGAAAACATGTTTTTTTCAAAACACATCTGTTAATAGTGCTACTCCAGCAGAATTCTGCACTGAAATACATTTCTCAAAAGAGCAAACAGATTTTTTTATTTTCAATTTTGAAATCTGACATGAGGCTAGACATTTTGTCAATTTCCCAGCTGCCCCTGGTCATGTGACTTCTGCCTGCACTTTAGGAGAGAAATGCTTTCTGGCAGGCTGCTGTTTTTCCTTCTCATTGTAACTGAATGTGTCTCAGTGGGACATGGGTTTTTACTATTGGGTGCTGTTCTTAGATCTACCAGGCAGCTGTTATCTTGTGTTAGGGAGCTGCTATCTGGTTACCTTCCCATTGTTCTTTTGTTTGGCTGCTGGGGGGGAAAAGGGAGGGGGGTGAAATCACTCTAACTTGCAGTACAGCAGTAAAGAGTGATTGAAGTTTATCAGAGCACAAGTCACATGACTTGGGGCAGCTGGGAAATTGACAATATGTCTAGCCCCATGTCCGATTTCAAAATTGAATATAACAAAATAGGTTTGCTCTTTTGAGAAATGGATTTCAGTGCAGAATTCTGCTGGAGCAGCACTATTAACTGATTAATTTTGAAAAAAATGTTTTTTCCCATGACAGTATCCCTTTAAACATTAAAATGCCATATCCTGCATAAGCTACTGATGATTATAAAAAATAATTATGCAAATTTAGTTATCTGTAACCAACATATCTACATTTTTAATAGATACAAAGTCTCAACTTCTTTCAACTGCCAGTGAAATGAGTCAGTTAATTCTTCCTTCTTGACTGCAGCTTTACAACACTTGTAGAATGTATAAGTCCTGAAAATAGATCTGTCCCTTTTGACTTGTAATTTTTAAATGTTTTCTGCTTCTTTCCTATTAACTATAAACTTTTTTTTTATAGTTTTCAAATGATTTCCCTCTTTCTATGACCCTTTCCAGATATCAAATGGGGGTCACTAACCCCATGCTCTGTAAGGCTACAAATGTATTGGTCCTGCTAATTTTTATAACATATCTTTCTCTTTAGGCCCTCACCTTTTCATTTCCCAGTCTTTTATTCAAATCAATGCATGGTTGCTAGTGTAATTTGGACCCTAGCAACCAGATTGCTGAAATTACAAACTGGAGAGCTGCCAAATAGTAGGCTAAATAACTCAAAACCTCAAATAATAAAACATGAAGACCAACTACAAATTGTCTCAGAATATCATGCTCTACATCATAATAAAAGTTAATTTAAAGGCGAGGAACCCCTTTAATGCTTTTAGATCTTTCCTAAGGGAACACATTTAGAACATTAATGGTTTTATTATTTTAAATGACAACTTCTTGTTCCATGTTTAGCTGAAATCCTCATGTTCCAATGGTCCTGCTTAAATAATGATCTTTGGGTACTAAATTTTCCCAGGTGTTCTAGTACAGGCATGGGATCTGTTATTCAGAATCCTAGGACCTGGGGATTTTGGGATAATGGATCTTTCTGTGATTTGGATCTTCATAACTTATTTCTACAAAAAAAAATCATTAAAACAACAAATAAACCCAACACTCTGGTTTTGCGTTATTTGCGTAATTAATGAGGATTAATTATATCTTAGTTTGAGTCAAGTACAATGTACTGTTTTATTAGTACAGAGAAAAAGGAAATTGTTTTTAAAGAATTGCATTATTCGGATAAAATGGAGTCTATGGAAGACAGCCTTCTCATAATTCGTAGCTTTGTAATTTGTTCTGAGGGGTTATAGATTAGCATATCTAGTATAGCACCATTTTTGGTTGGGTCCTCAACAATCAATGCGATTTCCAAGAAATATGCTCCCAGTATTTTTGTTTCAGTTAGTAAAGTATCTGGATATTTAAAACTCCACAATATTGAAACTTGCCCCAAATTTGCTATTTTCAACAAGAGCTGGGCCTCTTCCTCTCTGCTTACATGAGGTGGTATGTAGCGTACTACTACAACAATTTTAGTCCAGAGTCCAGAAGGTTTCAGCCATTCTTCTCCACAACTTCTTCTTCAAATCATATTTTCGTGAATAATAACTGACAAATCATAGACTTAAAAAGGTATTTTATTAAAAATGCAGTTGATTTCAGAGTTTCTTTAATGTCTCTAATTGCTATAAGGGTATAAATAGTAAATCTGCATTAAAAACAAGTTTTGAAAGAAAAAACTTTCCACCGAGGTTTCCAGAAAATAACTATTTTTTAAATTCTGTTAAGGATTTTAACTAGGTTAAAGGCCATATTTCATAATTATAAATAAGAATCAAATAAACAATACACACAGGATTCTATTATACCATAAGTGGCCACTGCATTGGGAACCATGGATCACAACATTGTGTGTCTAAACAGTTATCATAAAATATTTAACTTATTCAAAGAAATGTTACTGAAAACTAGAAAATTTTGAAAACTTTCAGCAGTTATCTGTGCTAATTATATGAGTTCTGCAAATATTCCAGAAGTGGTTTAATATTAGTTTAATTGGAGTGGTATAACTTTGTGGCATGTATGATGATCTTCATCAAAAACACCTCCATCCACCCAGGTAACCTAAGATGCAAAGCAAGCTATAAAAAAAGAATATTGCATACCAAAATTGGGTGGTTGTAAGTATGCTTATGCCATACATTCTGAGAATAGATGTGATAGTTAGCAACCAAAATTTAGAGAACATTAGCCCTGAAAGAACATTTTTAATGACATTATGTGACAACAATTATGTAAAAGTAAAAGAATATTGACACAATAAGGTTAATTTACAATGGGGACAAGGTACAAAAAACAGGCTCCATAACAAATTATGGGACATGCATAAATTCAAACATTGGGGTTATTTATGACACATAAATGAACAATAAATCTTGTGATACAGCATGTAAGTACAGTAAGTAAAGATCATTTCAGAACAAGTGTATACATGCACTATACAACCTATTTATAGACCATATACAAGTATGGGACCTGCTATCCAGATTGCTCGGGACCTGGGATTAATTATATCTTAGTTTGGATCAAGTACAAGGTATTCTTTATTATTACAGAGAAAAAGGAAATAATTTTTAATAAATTTGGATTATTATTATTCTATGGGAGATGGTCATTCTGTAATTTGGAGGGTTTCTGGATAATGGATCCCATACCTGTAGTTACTTGTTAATGAGGTCTTATTAAAAAAGTGTAATTTGCTGGATTCCAATAACAAATTATACTGCTACTTTTCATTTGTCAATATGAAAGATATTTTGCAAAGAGGAGTCTGATAACATCTTTTGAATAAGAACTGATGCTTTTAAAAAAAGTAGAGAGAGTATTCACAAGACAAAAGAGATCATTTACTGAGAATTCTATCAAAGATGTTGCCATAGTGATGCCTGAAAAGGAACTTTCCTTTTCTACATGATGTTTAACCTTTTTAACATGTATTTATAAAATAAATGGTATTACTTTAATGAGTAGTGTTAGTATTACATAAGGTTGAAGGCCACAAAGCTGTAACACTGCCAATGGTTCTTTGAAGAGTGGTCTGATAAGGACCAAAATCTGTAGTGGTCCAGGGTTAGACTGATCTGCCAGAGCACTAGTGGATCTCTCACTGAGCACCAGCCAAGGCAATACCCATGACGCTTCTGTTTTTCCACTTCATCAGTTGTTAAATTGTGACATAAACATGTCATCCTGCCACATTTCCAGTGCATCCCTTAACAACATGTAATTTGGTCTCCATGTGGCAAAAATACAAAAATATAACACTTTGCTTATGGGATTACCTGTATATATTTTTAAGATGAAACAGGGTTTGATTTGCAAAGTGCAAAAAAACAGGTACAAGCTGACACATTGCCTGTGGCTCAGGTCCTTGTGCCTCTTTGCTACCCCCCATGAATATTACTTTGCCTGTGTTTTGCAGTGCTGAATACATAAGGGAGGTATGAAGGAGGAGGTATGTAGGAGTCCCCTTTCCCAATCCCTAACTAGCGAGTCATTCAGTGCCAGCAAAGCAGCAGGTGTAAGTAGAGGTGTTTTGTTGCACCCTCTGCTGCTACGAAATGAACCTCACATTATCTGGCACAATATGGAGAAGGTCCGCTACATGACCCCACTTGTATCTGGGGTTAACATAAATGATCCCTAAGTGGAAAAGATCAGTTAACATTTTTTACCCACATTGCAAAATTTTCCCAGGAATTTCAGCAAGTTGTAGGTGACCTAAACCAACACAATGTTTTGCATTTTGATACAGGAGTTGAATAGATTTACCATAATTAGTGTGATGCAAAATGTTGCCATTGATCTTTAAATTTTGCATGCTTCTACTGGAGCAAAATTAAACAAGCAAGCAAATGTGCAAAGAGATTCCTGTACTTGTCACCGCACTGCTGTCCTGCACACAAAAATAGTTTAAGTTAGTCTCAGTGTATTATGAGTGCAGTTGTTTGAAGGGCTGCATCCTGAGGAATATGGTCTTCTTTTCTCTTGATGGACTTTTCACTTTTAACATGTTTACATGCAGATTTATAAAAATGTCATGTTGGTCTAGTTTTGAATAAGACATAGCAGGGGTCCTTTTTTCATGGGATTTAAATTTTGTTCCTAATAGTAGTTTTGTTTGTAAAATTATAGACCTTCTCGTGTATTATGAGTGCAGGTCTTTGAAGGACTGAATCCTGAGGAAAATGGTCTTCTTTTCTCTTGATAGAATTTTAACATGTTTACACACAGATTTCTAAAAATGTCATGTAAGTCCAGTTTTGTATCAGATACTGCAGGGGTTCTTTTTTTCTTCAGGGGATTTAAATTTTGTTAAATTTACTTTTGTTAAAATTAAAGACCTTGTTTTAATGACATTATTATTGTATTAAGAGAATTTTGGTGACAGCCTAAACTGTATTTTTTGGTCTTGATCTGCAGACTAAAAATCTCTATATTACACAATTACAATAATTAAAGTAACACAAAAATATTGGCATTCCAAACCATTATAAGTAAAAGACAAAGTGGTGTCCCTTTTCACCAGATCTGACACTAGCACCTATTGCTTTCTCTAGTTAGAAGCAATTTATAACTATTACTAAGGCTGTTAGGCGTGCTAGAAATTCTTTTGACGGATTGAGCACCCAGAGCTTGGGTGTTTGTCAGCAACAATGTCACTAGGATGCTACACTGGAGGTACATTCCATAAGGACTATTTATACATCTGAAGGAATAGGTTGACTGTTTGTGATCAGAACCAGTGTGACAGCATTCAGTTTTTCATCTAAGTCTTAAACAACAATTAACTTTTGCAGGAAAAATCCATAACATCCATAACATTTTATTTATTGTTTTGCTAGAGAATATTTTATCAGGAAATCTGTTATTCATATATTTCAGAGGAACAAAAACATTTCCCACACTGTCCTATTTGAAAAACAATTCTTAATTTTTTTCTGATTTGTTTTTTATGTAATAAAAATTCTAATGGTAATAATAGTAATAGAGTTCCTTGAACCTCATGTCACCTAGCCATCATTAAATTATGGTGATGGAAAAACAAACATATTTAATTTCAAAATTAAAAGTTTTTTTTAATGCCTTAAGGTATGGTACGCTGCATTATGGAAAGGCTTCTTATATTGAAATTCCACCTCCCAAGTATTCTGTATAATATACGCCATACCCTCTTTATCTTACTGTGCACAATGAATTATTTTCTTGCTTAAATGACATGACGTTATTCATTTTTATACAATAAGTTCATTTGCTTTTTTAGTGGGCTTCAGCTATAAACGAACAACAGATTTTCGCTTTCAAGCTTAAGGAAGCAATCTAGCATAACCTAGTTCAAGAGCCTTTTCAGTGGTTTATCACCACTTAACACTTTAAGGCACATACATTTTCTCAAACAACAGTACTTGCAGGTACTTTTGATATTAAATCTGCCCTGCAACAAAAAGGAGTCATTAGGGATGGGCGTTATTTCACCGAGGAAATGACGCCCATAGACTTGTATGTCGCCACACAACAAAATTTTGACGCCCATAGACTTTAATTGGTGTCGGTGACATTTCGCCGGCGGCGAATTTTTGGCGAAACAAAACGGGTCAAATTCAACCATCCCTAGGAGTCATTGCTTAGAACACACTATTGTATTTGTATGTTATTAGCATAAAATATCTCCAACCATCCAACTTGTAAATGAAACTGAAGCTAAGCTGTAGAATAAAGCATTTGCGTATGATACTAATCACAAAAAGAAACATAAGAGTAGGGTGCAATCCTTGCACAAACCTGCCTTGAATCCATTTTATGCAAAGAATTTTATATACATATACTTAATACATTCATCCACCCAGTTTATTAAATGGGTGTTTGGGATTCAGTGTAAAATATATAAACAAAAACATACTGAACATTTAACTGGAAATGTGACATGTTATCAAGAACAGTTTCATCTACAAAACTCCATCCTAAAAACCTAAATTATTTCACATATTGTTTCTCAAGAGGACACCTGGAATTTTTCTTTTATTGGTTGTATTCCAAACAATTCTTTGTATATTTTTGCCTGTGTCTCTGGAAGAACCAATATTTTCTTTATTTGCATCAGTTTGTCCATTAAAGGCTTTATTTCTCTATGCAAAGCAGTCTGTATGAGGGCATCTCTCTGGTGTCCGCCTAGAGGAAAGAATACGCATAGTGAATAACAAACGCCTGTCAAAATGAATGTTCAGTTGAAAGAAAGATTTAATACAAGCATCAGCATTTGGCCACAGTTTATATTAAAAAGGTGCTACGTGTCAAAAATAGATTAATTTTATGATCAAATGTTATTGAGAAATACTGCATAGTATCACAAAACATTAGAGAATCCAATACAACACGGAATTGCCAATATATTATCTCTGATAAAACATCCAGTGAGGAAATTAGCATAGCTTTTGAAGATTGCTGTTGCAAAAGCAGTAATGTGATTGGAACCTCCAGCTGCAAATAAAAGAAATTCTACATCCCTAGTGAACACAAAGAAAGTCATGGCTCCCTCTAGTTGGAAGGTCTCTTGGATGGCCGTTCATTTTTGATGTCACAAAATTCTCCTCCAAAAAAAAAAAAAAAAAAAAATCCACGTAATTATTCACCTTGCAAGAAGGTTGCTGATTCCAATTTACAGTGTTTTAGATTATCACAAAGTCTGCCAGAAAGCCATACTTTTGCCTAGACATTCTGTGGAAATAATATCCAAATGTATTATGCATACAGTATCTGTCTGTTTAGGAAACCAACAGTCACTCAGTTGGTATTGGCGGAGTTTCAAGTTTAGGTATTTACTTTCAGGTCAAAGCTGTTCTCATTGTGCCATGACTGTGTTATTTTCAGTTTTCTCGCTATTGGAAGCTTCCAGCAATATCCCATCTGTCTGTCTGGCTTTGGCCTGTGACTCTTCTATGTACTGCTGTACAGCCTTTAGTACTGCATTTTCCACCAGCCTCTTGCTCAAACTCACAAGTTCTGCATCATCTGGTTCTCTCCCATTCTTTTGACCTATGCACCACAATAAAGAAAAGCAAGTTGATGTAAAGTCAATCAGTTTTGTAAACATGTAAATATTTTGTTGTGGCACGGCTGGCAGTGTTCAACAGATCAACAGTCTGCACAGGAAAAGAAAAATACTGTGATTTGTTATAGGTACTAATTACTCAAAAATGACTAGAAAGAAGAGTCCCAAAACCTATTTCTGATTACTTTATTTCTTGGTCTTTTCTGCTCTGAGAATGGAGGTCCTATTACCTACCTACAGGTTCTAGGGAAAGATACTGTTACTGACTGTACCCAATAAGCTTTGGGAGCCGTTGTGCTATTAGAAATCGAAAAATATTATACAGCATAAATGTCTGAGTGTACAGGCTTCTACTAATTATAAAGAGAAGGACTGGATTCATTACATGACTAACTTAAGTCGAAATAAGCAAAAGAAAATTGAGTTCAGTAATGCAGTGTGCCTTTAAGTAAATAGAATGAATTTAGATTGGTGGATCTGTCCAAATTACTCAATGCTGGAAGGTGGTTTTAATGATACACTTTGGTTTAAGAGCAAAAATAATAAAAGTTACATCGTAAATTAGTGAGTGTTAGTAATGAGTGAATCTGTAATGCACTACAGATTTTTGCACGCACAATTTTTCTCGCTCCAAATGCATTTAAGTCAATGCGCGTTTTTTCTTATTGCTACTTTTTTGTCCAAATATATTAAAGTCAATTGGCATTTTTTCTTATGGTGACTTTTTTGTCCAAATGCATTAAAGTCAATGGGTGTTTTTTCTCAGCATCTTTTCTGTCGCAGTGAATTTTTGCTGAAGTTTTGCGAAAAAAATCACACATGGCAAAATTCAGAATTTTGGCGTGAATCCATGGCTCCTGAAAAAATGTGCTCATCACTAGTGAATGCCCTAGTTACACAGAGAGGGTTGTTTATCAAAGTCTGAATTTATGTCAATATTTTCTACTACAAACTCCGATCAAATCCGCTCTGGATTTTTATGCTTATTTATTATTACATTTTCCTGAAATATGACTATGAAGATTTTCATTCATCCAGGTCATGGTATATCTAGTATAGGTAAATCTAAAACAACTGGACTTGCTGAGTTATCAATGAAGACGTTTCACTACTCATCCGAGCAGCTTCTTCAGTTCAACTGACTGGTATGGGAAATTCTCGGCATATAAACTCTTTTTCCCGAAAATTTGCTTTGCAGGAAAAATCTGATTTTCACTATTTTTTTTGGATTTTCCATCCGATTTTCAAGATTTTTTTTGGAATTTTTACCTGAAAACTCTGAAAACCTTGGGGAATTGCACGAAACCCAGCACACATCAAAAAATCATTGGGACTTCTCCCATTGACTTATATGCAACCTCAACATGTCTGAGATGCCGGATTTCCAGATTCAGACTTTTCCATTCTCAAGGTTTAATAAATTCTGAAAAATAAGATTTTCTAAAAGTCCGTTTTTATAAAAAAAATCACGAATTGTTCGTGATTTTTGCATTTGTTGCTTAGTAAATAACCACCAGAGTGTCTTTCCCCCTCTAGTCAATATACAATTTTGCTACATACTAGGTGCACCCTAACATAGCAAATTGCCTAGATTTCACCTAACAATTCAACAAACAAGTCTTTTCAGGTCATGAAGGGAGGCCAGTGTCATCCTAAAAAGTTGTGGTGAACTTTTATATGGTAATGAATGGAAAATGACATTTTTTTCATAGAATGTGTTTATTGCGTTTAGATAACAAGCTAAATTGGCAAATGTCAATGCTAAAAAAAGAGGATCTCAGTGTAGTGGATGTTTAACAAATCTGCTTCAAGCTTAGTTTTTATAATTTTTCTTAAAGCTTTTTATGTGGGTTGCTCAACCTAACATTTTTTCTGTTGTACTCAACATACTACTACTCTAAGGGGCATATTTAACAAGGGTCGAATTTCAAATTTGAAAAAACTCAAAATTCAAATTCAAAAAGACCAACCGAAATTAAGTCAAAGTTTTTTTTGGCCGAATAGATCTGTTTTTGATCAAATAGGTCCGTATTCGGCAAATTCGAATCGTAAAAATCGGCGTAATATCGCATTCCATCGAATTCGAATCAAAGTTTTTCCAAAAAAAACTTTTGATTTTTCTAAGTCCACCAATTGACTCCAAATAGGTTCTAGGAGGTCCCCCATAGGCTAAAACAGCAATTCAGCAGGTTTTAGATGGCGAATGGTCAAAGTCGAATTTTTAAAGAGATGTACATGAAGAAGTACATGGAAATTTTCGATATTCGAATTATTTAAATTTTTTCTAATTCAAATCGAATTTGGACTATTCCCTAGTCCAAGTACACAAAAATAGTTCGAAATTAGAATTTTTTAAATTTGAAAATTCAACTCGACCTTTGATAAATCTGCCCCTAACTGTCAGATTCCAGCATAAATTAGCGATTTGCAATGCACTATTGAAAATGGCATAACTGTGCTGTTTGCAATGGGAAAAATGTTAGGTTGAGGAACACTAATAAAACAGTTAAATCTTAAACACTATGTGAAAAAATAAATAAAGAGCCACTACAGTTTGGGTGCATGTTTGACCAACAACATTAGCTCTACCCTTACCTAACCCCAGTAAGAAGTCATAAGTGGCATGCCTCTGAACTGCCTCTGGTGCTGCCCATATATTCAAAACATTCTGAGAAAAATTAAACTCTTCTGGGAGAGTCTAACCGGGACATCATTATAAATTGCAGCAGAATGGACCATAATCAGAAAAAATGGCATACAATACACAAATCACCAAAACTAAGAAAAACCTAATTGAAAGACTCACTACAGAAGCTTGGATAACTGGTCTATGACTCACAAACACAACAGCATCCATACATCTTCTTCAAAAATCTTTAAAAAACATAGTCCTTAATTTAACCCCCTATGTGTGGCATATTTTGTAATAAAACGGTTGTAGAAGCAAATCAACAACTACAGGAGTCACTGTATTAACCAAATATTAACAACAGGATGTTTTTGAACAAGGGAAGAATCATTGCTAGGTAACATGTTACCTTAAACTCAGAAAAAGAGGTAAAATGTAGGTACACTTACACTTCACTTTCCCTGCCGATGATGTAAAACCAATGTCAATGCCAGGAAAGAAGGTTAAACTGTGAGTTATTGATATGCTGCTGTTTGTTTAATGATATATTAATAGCAACAAACCAATATAAATATATTATGAATCCACATTAGTGGTGGAACATACCAGCTATCTTTTAAATGTATATGTTAAAATAAAAAATATGAAAAAGTATTTTGCTTGGTCCTCCTCCAGTTGCCAGTTGCCAGTGAGGGTGGCAACCCTAACTGCATCACACTTTTTTGTATGTCTCATTTGTGGTCAAGGCTGGAGTCATATTAAGTCGTAATCTTAGTACAGGCATTGGATTCATTATTTGGAAACGTTTTAACTAGAAAGCTCCTAATTACAGCAAGGCCCTCTCCCATAGATTACATTGTAATCAAATAACTAACATTTTAAAGTTAAATTTGTATTCCATGTTTCTTTGTAGTAATAAAACAATACCTTGTACTTGATCAAAACTAATTTATCCTTATAGGACACAAAACAATCCTATTGAGTGTATTTAAAATGTTAATGATTTTTAGCTTAGACAAGCTATGGAGATCAAAATTATGGAAAGATCCCTTATTCCCAAGCCCCAAGTCCCAAGCACTCTGGATAAAAGGTCCCATAATTGTATATTGGCTACAGTTGTGTCTGTATAAACCTTATTTTTTTTTTACATAAGACTGCAGAAGTTGAAGACTGGTTTCATACTCCACTATACTTAAAGAGGTACATTTGTCAAGGATCGAATTTCGAATTCATGAGAACTCCCCTAAACTCCCATAAATTCGAAATTCAACTAGTCGAAATTTATTAAAAAAAAAATCTAATTTTGTAAACCCAAATGAATTTAAATGACCCAAAAACTCGAATCGAATTGTATTTGAATTGTAAAAACTTGATTCAAATTTAAAAAAACTTGATTATTTTGTCAGGAAGGATACAAACATCACCACATTGATCCCTGGACATCTCACATTGACTTATATAGTAATTTGACAGGTTTTAGTTGGCGAATAGTTGAATTCAAGTTCGTAAAGGGCCAGAGTATGATAAATCTCAAAATTTGAATTAGACTCGAGTTTGAATAATTCACAATTCAAATTTGACAGTTTTGACCAAAAAAAAATTAAAAACTGTAAATTCTAATTTTCACTTTGACCCTTAATAAATCTGCCCCTTAGTGTTGGAAGATAAGTTGCATTATCAAACTCTCTCTCTCCCTAAGTCTTCCGATGCAATTTTGGGAATTTTTTACCCAGGCAATTAAAAGCTCTGTGTGGATGCAACAAAACACTTGGAATCACTGTCTATTGATTTCAATGGCCTTTGCTTCCCTGCTGCTTTTCTAATAATTATATAACCTGAGAATGCACAATCCAACCAGGCTATTGCCACTAAAAAGAACGGGGAGTGATTATAAATATACCATTAGTTCTTCTAGAGCCTCTTTTGCTTGTGCATTCCCCTGCGGTGGTTCTTTCATGGCTTCCACAAGGGAAGCTCATGGTGGAAGGTTTAACTGTAGGGATGCTCTGAATCTAGGATTCAGTTTGGTATTTGGATAGGATTTTACTTTTTCAGAAAGTTTCTGCCAAATCCAAGTGCCTGGCCAAATAAATTACAAGTCCTTAAAATCATCTGCCTTTTTGTTACATGGACAAGGAAATGTATATATTTTATCTACACACTGCACAATCCATAACAAATGATTCGGGATCTGGACCAAACCCAAATTCAGTGTATGTTTGAGTTTTGTTTATAGGTGTACATATTGAAAACATAAAATAAAATATATGTTTACTTCCTGTTATATCATGTTTGCTTTTTTTGCTAAAATGATGAAAAATGTTATTGAAAGCAACTTTTCAATATGCATTTATTAAAATTGTCAGTGGTTTAAAAGATATTTGTAAATGCAATGTTTCGTTATGCAAAAAAATAGTTTTTGTTTAGTGGAGGGCCCCAAGTCTGTAAAAAAGGAAGACAAGGAAAAGTGATTGGCAGATTATTTTCTGTTGCCATCGGTAGCAGCAAAAGCCATTTGGCACTTCAACATAACCCCTACTTAGTATCTGTAATATAAATCGTCATAGTACATATTGTCAATGTCACAGCTAATCATAAAGCCAGAAAATGGAGAGGGAGTTAAATCCGCAAAAAGCTAATTTTCTATAAATAAACATAACATACAATTACTGAACTCTGGTTTCTATTTACTACTCTCACTTTTATTGAAATTGTCAGATGTTAATAACTAGGGAAATGTTCAGATTTTCTGAATTCTGCTTGTTTTTAAGAATTTTGCACTCTCTCTGAGTATTTAGTCAGAGAGAGAACACAAAATAACAAATCAAACTAAATAAAATACACACATTTCAAACTGCAAGTGTGTTTAGTTTAGAATACAATAAATTGCCCTTTTTGCTTCACTGTGGGTAAATTGTTTCTGAATTGCACTTTGTATCGAAAATGTTTGGTCTTTACTGAATACTGTAATTTGCAGCATTAATATTTAGAGGCAAAAGATGGGTCTTGAAATGCAATTAAAGGGGACTGCAATAATAATGGTCTACTAGTAGCTCTCAAGTAGCCTGGAAACATTTTCAGCTGACAAGAGCTGACATGGCCGTTTAACATTTAGGTCAATAGCTCAGTACTGTACAGTTTGATGTCCAATATGATTTACCTTTGTATGAAGCATGTAGGGACCCTAAAATGAAAATACCCCTACCATAATATCGATCATTTCTGTCATTTCTGTCATTTCAGCTACTGCAAAACAAACACACTTAATTTTATGGGAGGTAAATTCAAAATCTCAAAAAAAGGTAGGTAAAAACAAAATCTAAGTGAACCTAGAAAACCATAAGTTCATGGCTTACATTTCAACAAATTAAAAAACACACTTCCTATTTTAAAAAAAACACACTGCCTGTTTTATGTTGACCCCCTGAAAATGACATCTTTTTGGAATGTACACATTCTGATGATTCCAAACTGCAAAATTTTTCTAAAGTTAAGGGTTTTTCTGAAAATTGCCAAAAAATATTGCAATTGCTGCATTTATTTTACACAATTTCATACATAAAGAGTAAAGATGTGCGGCCCGACCCCTGGACAAAATGTGCGGGTCGCGACCTTGTACTGCCGGCTTCCGGTGCCGGAATTTATAGACTTAGACTTCCTCCTGCCCCGCCCCTTTTGTGACGTCACTGCGGGGCGAGGCAGGTGCGGGTCTATAAATAAAGGGGAGCAGCGGGCCTGGGTCAGATGCGGGTAGGGAGCAGGCGGGTTAGGGTCAGGTGCGGGTCAAAAAATTCTTAACCCGCACATCACTAATACAGAGGCAAAACACCCTAAATATGAACGTCACGGGTCTACTGAGCAGTTTTATGACCAAAATGCATAGAATACAAAGAATATCGTTTGAAGGGACCCTAAACTCCATATTGTGCATATGATTTCTTTTTGCCTGACAACTCTCTTCTACACACAAAGCACCATGCCTGCATAGGTGTCCTAAGACCCTCTCAAACTGTACAAAGAAAAACATGTATTTTTGAAAGTACAGTTTATGACGAATTCAACATGGTTAAGGACACCTTTCTACACCAAACTGCAAAGCTTTCCTAAAGTTAGCAGCTTTGATGACATTTTTGAAAATTGCCTAAAATTTTTTACATTTTGCCATATTCAACTCATACAATATAATACATTCAAAGAGAAATCACCCTTGATATGAATTCCAGTGGTCTACTGAATAGTTTGATACCCTATATGCATAGATGTACCAAAATATTTGGCCTCTAGGGACCACAAATGAAAATAGTGCATATGGATTGTCTTGGCTGCCAAATCGGTTTCTGCAAACAAAGATCCCTGCCTGCATTTTATGTATAATAAGACCAAAGAAAACCATATATTTTTGAAAAGTAAAGTTATGATAAACCCAAAATGCTTAAATACACCAAACTGCAATGATTTCCTAACCCCCCCCCCTGAACTGTACAAAGAAAACCATGGATAGTATCTGACTAATCCAACATGGGTAAGGACACCTTTCTACATCAAACTACCATTTCTGAAAATCGTCTTAAAATATTGCAATTTGCTGCGTTTTTTTATATACAAAGGCAAATCACCCTAAATATGAATGTCAGAGGTCTACTGAACCGTTAGATGCACGATATTAATAGATATACTGAAGTACATCCCAAATAAAAATAGTGTATATAAATTTACATGGGTAAAGATGTATTTCTACAACAAACTACAAAACTGCAAAGCTAAGCTATAAAGCAAGTAATGAACAATAACGCAGGGATAAAAATGCAATAACAAATTATAAACGATAAAGCCAAAAAAGTTTGTGTTTATGTATGTGTGTACTCACTAGCAAAGTGTGCGTGTGTGTGTACAAGTGTGCAAATAGAATTACAGTAGTAATAAAAACTTAGTAAAAAATAATTAAAAACAAATATATTAAAAGAATGCAGTTTGCTCCTTTAAGTGAGCAATATTATCACTTGCCATATATAACTACTATTTTATACTACCAGCTAAATACTACAACACTGCTATTTAATGCATACCTATGAAAATTATGTTTAAGAGTGCAAATCATTTTGAAATATACTACTCAGTTTACTTGTTATTCAGTTAAACGAAATTTTCAATTGCTAACGTGCACTTCCTACATAACCGAGGCATGAAATAACTACAATTACAGTCTACTGATATTAGAGACAAGGCTCAGTGGACTGAGCGTCAGTGGAGGTTGAAGCGGGTACATGGTGAATAATGTGCTTCCCATGGTGGTGATCTTAAAAATGGTACAGAAAATTACAAGGTATTTGTAGAAATGGAATTGTGATTTTTTTTCCCCTATTACAAATATGGCTCAGGAAAGTTATAACAGGGTGTACTACAGGAGAATAAATCATATTTTGCAGAAAGCACACAGGCAGTCGCCTCTTACAATTACCCTGAACAGCTATGCGAGTAAAGTATCTGTGACCTGCACTGATTCTAACCTGCCTGAAACATACCCACACCCACCTGAACTAATATTGTTCTACTTTTCCTGTGACCAGAACCTGCAGACAAAGCCACAGAGAAGCCTCACCATTAATGTTGTCAATGAGGAGAGGAACAACGCAGGCACTGGGTTTAAAGGGGTATCTAAAGGCCAAATATTATACAGTAATTGCTCTCTGCATTCTGCCATATTAAACCAATTATCAATTTAAACCTATCAAAAGTTATAATACTTTGCCTTTAGATCCCCTTCAAGTCCTCAGTTGTAGCAATACTAGCAGCTGATTCCAGCACCTGCCCCAGCAGTTCCCCTTTGTGAACCCAGTTGACCTGCAGGTATAAATGTGCATTATTAATGTCATTCCATCCTTAGATTGTTGTATAGGGTTGGTTATGATACTGGGACTGCAATACATGCAAGTGCAAGAAGCATGTTTAAGTGTAAGTACCTTTAAAGGAATAGTTCAGTGTGAAAATAAAAACTGTGCAAATAGATAGGCTGTGCAAAATTAAACATGTTTCTAATATAATTAGTTAGCCAAAAGTGTAATGTATAAAGGCTGGAGTGACTGGATGTGTAACATAATAGCCAGAACACTACTTCCTGCTTTTCCACTCTCTGAGCTAGTAACTTGAAGGGGGCCACATGGTACATATCTGTTCAGGGAGTTTGCAATTGACCCTCAACATTCAGCTCAGATTCAAAAGCAACAGATATGTGCCCCCATCCCCTCAATTATCTCATTGGTTACATTGGTTACAGTCACTTCAGCCTTTATACATTACATTTGTGGCTAACTAACTATATTAGAAAATGTTTTATTTTGTATAGCCTATCTATTTACCCACTTTTTATACTAAACAATTCCTTTAAACAGTGGCGTAACTACCGGGGGAGCAGGGGGTGCAATTGGGCCAGGGCCCGCACCCCCGCAGGGCCCCCCGGCAGTCACACTGACTGGAGTCACACGGACAAGGGTGGGGGGCGGGGCCCGGCTGCACGGCCCGCACCAGGGCCCGCCCCCACCTAGTTCCGTCAATGCCTTTAAAGGGGTGGTTCACCTTAAAGTTAACTTTTAGTATGCTATAGAATGGCTAATTATTAGCAACTTTTCAATTGGTCTTCATTTTTTCTTTTTTATGGTTTTAGAATTATTTGCCGCCTTTTGACTCTGTCCAGAAACCAAATGGGGTCACTGACTGATGCAACTGTCATGGTGACAAGAAGGGGGTCTGCTTTCTAGTCACTCCTCAGTCCGCTCATAACTCTCTCTAGAAACTTTGATGCCCACTTGTCACCCCATGCAAGAGCATGCACACACATGGGCGCACTCTTGTGCATGTATGGGGGGAAGTGAGTGGGGCGTACTTCCTTCCTGGTCTGGCACTGCAACTAATGCTGCGTTATTTTCTGGGGGCTGTAAAACATTGGACTACAGAATTACAATTAGAGGCATCTGTACCTTTAAAAATGTGGTCTGTAATACCGAAATCTCTGTCTTTCTGCAGGATTTTTACTTGCTTAAGTGCTGAAAGCCAGTTATTTTTGGATGAAAGCCAGAATCTCTTGGCTGTCAGAGTAAGGTATATACTTGTTTCACAGGGTGTTGTGCCCTTTGCATAGAAATAGACACAACGATACCAGACTTGGCAGGGTACAGATTACATCTTTATCATACTCTCTCAGGCTCCCGCAGTCTTTCTCAGCTGCCTATGACCCCAGGCACCAGCCCATCAATACTGTGCGGATTGTACAGCTCTGGCCATTTGTTATTCAGTACTCTGTGTGCCAGACAAATAAACTAGCTTCTGTGTGCACTGTAATCACAAGGGGTAAATGGATTTAATGATTTTACCAACTGCAACTGGTACGTGCAAAAAAATTAAGCAGAGGTTCAGAAACCAGTGGCTTCCTGTAAAATCTTTTTTAACAAAGAAAATGCATGAATAAAGCATTCTTTAACACACAACAAAAAAATATTTGTACGCGTATGTGTGTATCAATGTATGCTGAATTTGCTAATGCATATGAATCGAAGAAGGGCAATACTCAGAACACTATACATCTTGGTGCCAGGGGCATATTTAGACTGGAAAAGAATAAGCGTGTTATTTACTAAAATCCAAATTTATCTCTTAATAAAAAAAACTATGCCAGATTTTGCCTTGTTTTCTAATAAATAAATAAACACTATTTAATTGGTTTGGTAAAAAACTCGAAACAGCCCTGAAAAGCTGAATTTTTTCGAGTTTTTGCCTGAACACCCAGAAAAAGTCGGGTTTTCAGGCTAAACCCAGCGTAGACCACAATATCTTCAATTTGGGATAGGTGCCTCTCCTATAGTCTTAAACAGGACCTCGACAGTTCTGAGATGGCGGATATTTGGATTCTGGCTTTTTGCAGCATCAGGGTATGATAAATCTTGAAAATTTTTTTCCAGTTTCCAGTATTTGCACAAAAAAAAGCTAGATCATAAAAATTTGAGTTTTAGTAAATAACCCCCTGCAAGTCAACTGTACAATGTCACTGTACACATACATATGCACCTTGCTATTTACAGATACTATTCTTGCTGTTGTTATCGATATCGGTTATCAATTGGCAGGACTTGTTTTTACCTCTTTCTGTGGCCAGGATCCCTTTAATCTTTCTGTGCCAACATGATGTGAATAAGTATGCAGAAGGATAAAAAGTAACTAGGAACCTGGTACCGTAGAATCTAAAGGGTCACCAAGATGGTTCTTTTGTGGTGATGTTATACATTCTTATTGTGCATAGGACAGCAAGAAAGTCAATGCTAAAACCAAAAGTATTAAAGATGTTGTTACACTAACGTGGACTTATTTAACCAACACAAATTTATGAAATTCATAAATATGTCTTGCTGTAAACTATGGTTTATGACAAATTATCAGAATACATTTTTGTGTACTGGCAGTTTGAAGTGGGTAATACTGCCACATTCATGGTGCAGTTAGCTCCAGGGTTCCCTTAATAAGGACACTTTCATCAGAGCAGACTGGGCAGGTGCATTGGTGTTGTATTGTTAGGGGAAAAAGTAAATAATATTAATAAATAGAATTATCTTCTTAAAATAATTCCTTTAATTCAAAGATTTTTGGATCAAGATTTTCTGGATAAAGAGTTTCCACATAAGGGATCAAATCCAACACAGACAGTCTTTGCTATACCCAATAAGATTTTAATCTGGCACTGCGAGGTACAGAAGTATAATTTGATTAACCTAAATAATTGAGCAAAACTACCCAGAAGAATGGGGCAAAGGGGTAGTAAAAAGTAAACACTGGCACTATAAACTGAGGAAAACACTAAAAATATGTGTTATCACACCTCTGAAAATATGGTGCCATCTGTTCAAACAATAGAATACACAAAGAGCTGAAATCTTCTTATGTATTCTGATTACCCCCCAAAAACTCCTTCATTAATAACTAACATTACTAAGCACTTACTTAGTATAATGTAGAAATGTTAAAGGGGAAAATAATTCCACATCCTATTTTATGATGTTAGTCAAGCAAAATAAACTTTAAATCTTTTTTCTTTTAGTCTTGCCATTCACAATCACAGCAGGGAAGCGCCATTTTGTCAATCTGTTATTAAGGCAAGTTTGGCATCATTCCAAAATCTTGTTTATGTGCCAGAATGGGGGACCTGATGCCCATACCCATGCACTGGCTACACAATTAGATGGGGAGGAGGGAGGGAGAATGTGAGGAGAGCAGTGACATCTAGGAAGTGCAGAATGGAAAGTGAAAGTAATTAGCTGCCCCGCCTCTATGCCCAAGTCATAGAGGAGGGGCAGACAATAGTAAAGACTTTAAACATGTTTATAACATTCGACTTCAAAAAGACCAACCGAAGGGTCGAGGAGGTCCATATTCGGCCGAATTCTAATCATACGATCAAAGGAATAACGCATTAGATCGAATTTGATTCAAAGTTTTCCCTCCAAAAAACTTTGATTTTAGAAGTTTTAAAGAGACAGTACATGATAAATTTTGAATTTCGAAGTTTTTTTCAAATTCAAATAGAATTTGGACTATTCTCTAGTCAAAGTACACAAAAAATAGCTCGGAATTCGAAGTTTTTAACTTTGAAAATTCACCTCGACCTTTGATAAATCTGCCCCTTATTGTATTGCTTTTCACCCAACTAAGTTTAGGCCTATGCAATGATAATTTTCAGCTTTGCTTACAGAGCACATTCAGTGCAGCAGTATTCCAATACAAAAATACAGGTGGATGTCTGTGGCTTGGCTCTGCATTTTGCAACATTTCAGCAAGTTAATTTTTTTCAGTTCAGCACAATGAAAAAAAAATAACAGTACTGGAAAATATCTAGAGGAATTAGTCTTCTCCTAGTTAGCAGGTATAATAATTCCACTTTTCTACTACATTCCATCTGCACTGGACCAAGGAATATGTTCATAGGTTAAATAAGGAGAATTATGACTTCATTGGAGCAGGCACATACACTGGTCTAAAGAAAGGACATAAAGGGGTAAGCATGACTTCTCACACAAACTACACTAGAGGGTGAAAACACGGCACCCCAAGCCTAGGTGCATGGCCACCTGACAACATACTGTTTAGCGGCGAGGAAGGCTAATACCTACAAGGAACCCCTCCATTTCACATGCAATATGCAAGTGCAGCTCAATCGCCATAAGATCATACGATCAAAGGAATAACGCATTAGATCGAATTTGATTCAAAGTTTTCCCTCCAAAAAACTTTGATTTTAGAAGTTTTAAAGAGACAGTACATGATAAATTTTGAATTTCGAAGTTTTTTTCAAATTCAAATAGAATTTGGACTATTCTCTAGTCAAAGTACACAAAAAATAGCTCGGAATTCGAAGTTTTTAACTTCGAAAATTCACCTCGACCTTTGATAAATCTGCCCCTTATTGTATTGCTTTTCACCCAACTAAGTTTAGGCCTATGCAATGATAATTTTCAGCTTTGCTTACAGAGCACATTCAGTGCAGCAGTATTCCAATACAAAAATACAGGTGGATGTCTGTGGCTTGGCTCTGCATTTTGCAACATTTCAGCAAGTTAATTTTTTTCAGTTCAGCACAATGAAAAAAAAATAACAGTACTGGAAAATATCTAGAGGAATTAGTCTTCTCCTAGTTAGCAGGTATAATAATTCCACTTTTCTACTACATTCCATCTGCACTGGACCAAGGAATATGTTCATAGGTTAAATAAGGAGAATTATGACTTCATTGGAGCAGGCACATACACTGGTCTAAAGAAAGGACATAAAGGGGTAAGCATGACTTCTCACACAAACTACACTAGAGGGTGAAAACACGGCACCCCAAGCCTAGGTGCATGGCCACCTGACAACATACTGTTTAGCGGCGAGGAAGGCTAATACCTACAAGGAACCCCTCCATTTCACATGCAATATGCAAGTGCAGCTCAATCGCCATAAGATCCCAAAATGCCCTCAGTCACATTTGGGACTGGGCAGAGATGGGACTGTTATGTTACTTTTTGCTTATTTTATTCTATATTTCTACTATTTTCTCCCCCCCCCTCAACCCAAAGCACAAGCAGACATCCCTAAAGACTTGCCAGTAATAACAACAACATATATGGTTTGGATATCAGCACTCCGTACAACAGGGGTGAACCCCCCACTTCTCTCCCCAAATCTACCACTCTGGAAGAACTCCAATCTCATTCACCTTGCTGACCTCTCTAATTTCCAAGAATGGCCACTAGGGGGTATTAAAAAACTCACAGATGTTTTGATCAATGACACCTTTGCATCCTACATAACCCTCAGACACAAGATGGCACCATGCAGCCTGAGACTACATACCTATTTTCAGCTAAGGGAGGCCTTTCCAGGCAATTCTGCTCTCGGTCATTAACATTCGAGGACTATCCACTACTGAGACTTGTAAGTTTTGAGACGCCAGAGAGACCATGGGGGAGGACCAATGGGAGGAGGTTACTGACATCCTATACCACTTCTTAATATCCTCTCCGGACAGACTGATACAGTACAAATTTTTGTACCAGGTCTGCCTCACAATTAGCAAACTGTATGGATCTTGCAGAAAAGACAATAGCAACTGCCACAGGCAGTGTCAGACTGACCAGGCAGACTTCCTCCACATGACATGACAATGACCTCATAAACAACACTTTTGGAGAGCAGTTACAACATATCTCTCAACACAACTGACCCTTCCCCGCTGCTGTCCCCTTATTGCTGATTGCTGGGGGTGCTGAATGGAGCCGTCATGGGTAAGCACATGAACCTTCTTACTAGAGGACTACTATACTATGCAAAAAAGTGTGTTATTCTAAGATGGATGGGACTAATTTTCTTGGGTGATGGAGATGTATGGGATATTTTGAGAATTGACTGTGTATTCTGCTAAATGTAGGAGACCCCAGGCTGGACCACTACCCCCCTTCCTGTTTCAATGAATAAAAAACAATAAAAATTAAAGTTTTTTAAAGAAAAAAAAGGAAAATTACTTGCAATTTGTTTGCTGAAATATGAACTGGAAACAACATTACTAGTCTAAAACTTTTAGTGTTTAGTGTAAAATTCTTGAAACACACATACAGACACTCTTACTTTCTGGATAAAAAAAAATTTGCATCTTGATACCTTAAGTCTTTTAAAAATATTTAAACATTTAAGATTGTTTTGGAATCAATATGGATTTATGCTAGCTTAGTAAAATCAAGAAGAAAGTATTATTTTATTACAGAGACGAAGGAAATATGTTTATATTTGCAGTTAAATTCTATGGGAGATGGCCTTCCCATAATTCTGAGCTTTCTGAATATCAGGTTTTGGAATAAGAGATCCCCTAACAACACTACATTTAACAGCTCCTGCTATCACTTCCTTTTCATCAATAACGCCAGTGATGATTTCTAGCATAATAATGATCCACAGATAATTAAAAGGAAGTATCTCTGAGAGAGAGCAACACTAGATAACATCAATACTTAATTTAGTTTCTTTCTGAAACACTGCTTGGGAAGAGAACTTGATTGCTAGAACAGTGTTACAGAATCAAAGGCCTGAGCTGTGTGTAAGGATACTGGAGCTAGAGTTGATCCTCTGGGAAAAATCACAAGCTACAAATTGCAATCAGAGGAAATTGCTGACAAGCAATGAACCTGTGTTTTATATTAAAGATTTATGGGGGAAGGTAATAAACGTCTCAAAGAGCAAAACAATTTGCACAAATAAGGATTAAAAATTTGCATTTTGCAATGTAATACTCTTCCTTAAACTGTTATTACATTGCGAATTATAATTGCACATTGCGAATTTTGATTGTGCGTTGCTCACTTTTAAAGGGATCTGTCACCCAAAAAAAAATATTCAAAACCCTATTTTATCACATTAGTCAAGCAAAATAAACTCTAATTACACTAAATTATTTAAAGGGATACTGTCATGGGAAAAAACATTTTTTTTCAAAATGAATCGGTTAATAGTGCTGCTCCAGCAGAATTCTGCACTGAAATCCATTTCTCAAAAGAGCAAACAGATTTTTTTTTTTAAATCTGATATGGGGATAGACATATTGTCAATTTCCCAGCTGCTCCAAGTCATGTGACCTGTGCTCTGATAAACTTCAGCCACTCTTTACTGCTGTACTGCAAGTTGGAGTGATATCACCCCCTCCCTTTTCCCTCCCCAGCAGCCAAACATAAGAACAATGGGAAGGTAACCAGATAGCAGCTCCCTAACACAAGATAACAGCTGCCTGGTAGATCTAAGAACAACACTCAATAGTAAAAACCCATGTCCCACTGAGACACATTTAGTTACACTGAGAAGGAAAAACAGCAGCCTGCCAGAAAGAATTTCTCTCCTAAAGTGCAGGCACAAGTCACATGACCTGGGGCAGCTGGGAAATTTGACATGTCTAGCCCCCTGTGAGATTTTAAAATTGAAAATAAAAAAATCTGTTTGCTCTTTTGAAAAAATGGATTTCAGTGCAGAATTCTGCTGGAGTAGCACTATTAACTGATGTGTTTTGAAAAAAACATGTTTTCCGATGACAGGATCCCTTTAAGTCTTGTTTCCTTCAATATGGGAATTCATAATTATAGCAATCAGGCAGGAGCCATTTTGTGGACACTGTTATTAAGGCAAGTTTTGCATCATCTCAAAATCTTGTTTGAGCACCAGAATGGGGGACCTGATGTCCATCCCCATGCCCTGGCTACACAATTAAACAGTTAAGAGAATGGGGGAATGTGTGGAGAGAAGGGGCATCTAGTAAGTACTGAATGGAAAGTGAAAGTAATTGTTTCCCTAAGGCATAGAGGAGAGGCAGGCACTATTTGATTGACAGCTGAGATTTTTAAATGAGCTTACAACAGCTATGAATGCTTTAATAAAAAATAGAAATTGGATTTCATGTTAATTTGAAAAGGACTTTTATTATACAGCTTTTTGTGTCTGGGTGACAGGTCCACTTTAAGAAGTGCTTGAAGGTGTCCTAATTGTTTGGAGCAAACATTACTTTTTCACGAAAAAGTTTTATTACATTCACTGCGCACCTGCGCAAACTATAAAATTTGTAAACCTTCTTCCCCTGTTGGAAGTGGTCGCTAAACAGTTTCCGGGTTTAATAGCTTTAATATGTCCCTTTTTCTGTACTGGCCACACTACTACAATATATAACTAGCTGTTCTCCCAGAATATCATCTCCATCCTCACTAATGCTGCCTGCATCATTTCACTTGCATCTTAATCTATCCTCACTACTAGTCTCTCTCCTGGCCCTGGAAAAGATGGTGCATTAAAGGAAAAAAATAAAATCCCATGTGTACAATCTTAGTATTGCAAAGATGTTTAACAAAGTTACAAGATGGTCACCGCTTGTAGCCAACTTTGAAAGCATAAATTATTTGTTTGATTAGGCTTGTGGTGCAGTAAGTTCATGTTTATATTTAGTATACAAAATACAGCATTTCTAGCTGTATTTTAAACTTTACATGCTCTTTAAGTATAACATTCAATCTCTTCACCATACCGTTCACCAAAACAGCCAGGTCGCGCAATTAACCCCTTTCACTTGCCTTTGGAATGCTCTTTCCCCTTGCTTCAGGAAAAAATCCTACCCACTCAGAAGCCATGTTTCAATAATATCTTGCACTGATTGAGGTCTAAGCAGATTGAAAGAGGCAGTCTGCAAGTTAGGCTATATGTCTCTGAATTATTAGTATGTATCTGTGCTATTAAACCAGTGGTTCTGGATGCATGGTTGGCTACATGGACATTAAGAGGGTGATTTGCAAATCTCTGCCCATATTATTTTGCATGAAACTTAAAATCTGTCATTATTAGTTTTAAGGTAGTACTATGTGTATATAGCATGAGGCATGCTTAAGCCTCTGCACTAACATTTTTCTCAAAGCTCCTTAAAAAATCACCTTCTAGAGGAAGAACTTCCCTAGTCTTCCTCTGCAGTAACAAACCCTTGATTTACAGTACATACTTGTTTTCCACCCATTTTTTGTTTCTGTTTGTCTCCTCTTGCTAACAGAATGTAAGCTCTTTTGGGCCAGTGACATCATCCCAAGTATGTACTTAACACCCAGGCAGGACCGCCATCAGAAATCGCAGGGCCCCATAGGACAACATTTCCTGGGCCCCCTGGGCTGCACCCACCGCAAGCCCCACCTAAAGGTCCACAATCCCCACCCCACAGGTCCGCCCTCCACCACACAGTAAAAAAACAAAAAAAATATTGGTGGCTAGGGTTCCCACATGTTCATAAAAAATAAAAAGATATTGTGCTCAGGGCCCCCCATAAAAACATTTGTGGCCTGGGCCCCCCCCATTAAAAAATGTTGGTGGCTAGGACCCCACATGAGAAAAAAAAATTGATGGCCAAAATTGGTGGCCAGGGCTCCCCCACATTATGAGAAAATTGGTGGCCAGGGCCCCTTAAACTTCCCGAAGTCAGCAGCTCTCAGAAAGATGGGGGGCCCGGCTAATCAAGTAAGTGTGGCCAGGCCCCCCTTATCCTCGGGCCCCCTACAACTCTCCCCCCTGTCCCCCCATGATGGCTGTCCTGCACCCAGGCACTTAAGCAAAGATTTATGTTTCACTGTTTAATTTATTATTATACCCGTTTGTGTAAAGTAATGCATACGTTTTGGCACTATATACTGTAAATAAATACATACATACAATAAATGGGCAAAATGGATAATTTCCCAGTACACACCAGGGCCAGGGTCCCAAACTCAGCCATCCTATCCACAATAACATCTGCCAGAAATTCTATATTCTGTATACTAAATAAACATATACAGCTATTAAAAGCTGTTATATTTAGCAGAGACTTTTCTCTTGAAATGACTCACGTAGAGGCTGGGCTGTGTGGTTCTGCTTGCTCTTTTATACACACAGCACACTTAATGATGTCTACAGTTAGATTTTTTCCTCTCCACAGTGTAACAGCTAAAGCCATTCAAGTCTGCTATAGATGCTACCACTATAAAACACAAGTTTATTAAATAAAAGCATCTACAGTTACCTTATTACCAGTACGGTATAGTTCATCCTTGTATGGACAGGCTCCGAATATAAATATTAAATCCTGACTGAAGTGGGGCAACTGGCAAATTGTTTCGTTTACAGGAGAGGTGGATAAAAGCTACCAAAGCAAGAGTATATTTCCTTGATTTAAACCTACCACCTGTGAAAAATGATGCGACACATCAACAGTCAAATTTAGTCCTCGCCCAAGGGGATATACAAGCATATTTTTGCCTCATACAGGGGCCAATAAGCTATCAACTCAGGTCTGAGAGTCCTGGATTGGGTTAGGTAGCCATGGAATACCCGCAAATTGTTTGGGTATTGGGCTCTGATCTCCTGACCTTGGAGGGTTATCTGGAGAGGTAGGGATGTGGTTTCTGGGCAGATAAAGCAGGTTAAATATAAAAAAACTAACAATTCCAAATCTTGAATGATGACCCTTGGTGAGCCTCACAATAATTATTATTTCTGGTCTACTTTTAGCATATGTAATGTTGCTTATGGTCTATGTGTGGACCTCTGGTTGGCCATTAGGCAGAATGCAAGCTAACAATAACCCAGTTAAAGCATTTACTGGTCCTTTAACCACCACTTATTCCCTGCTGGCCTGTCAATCAATGATGTTATTGATATGGAACTCTGCACTGTTCCTCATGTCTCATATACATAAAGCTCTAGATATGCTTAGACAATACAAATGAGGGGCCTTGTGGCTAAGACTAATAAAGTGACGACTAGACTTTCTGCCATTACTCAGGGATTTTTCAAACTTTTGGCTTTTCACTCTAAAGGTTTTCTGTACTTTAATACATGCCTTTCTATGGACAGAATGGTACAAATATGTTTAGAAGCAGGGGATGCAACTGTGCCTGGACCTGCCCACCGTGGGGCCAACTGGGTACAACAGCAGGAAAAAAATAGGAGAAACTGGGTGCAAAGTTTGCACCCTGGCCATGGGGAGGTAGTTATGCCACTGCATATGGGCTTCTTTCTGTCGCTTTAATTTTTCAATATTCTCATCCTATAATATTTAAATGGTTGTGGACCCAATTTGCTATACCATTAATCAATGAAAAATGTAACAGCACAACTTTAGTCCTTAAGAAAATCACACTGAGAAAACAAGTCACTCATTGGGTATTTTAACTTTGTCACAAGGCTAATGCCAGGGGGTTTTCACTAGAAGATTGACACTGTTACCTATTGGTTATAATACACATATACTCATTCCAACTGTATTTAAGAAAGACTTGTTACTATGGCAGCAATGTTTTTTACTAATACAAGGGCCACACATGCTGGCAAGCAAAAATTACTGAGAAAGATGTTCTACAACAGTAGTAAGATGTAGCAGCCTCAGCTTCAACTGTGACAATATGGGGGTAGTGCAGCATGTCATTAATAGACAGACTGCTGATTTACCACCAGTCATAAATGTACTATGAACACTTCAATTTAATATTTGGTTTTAGTTCAAGCATAACCTTGCCAATTTCCTCCACACTCATTTCCAGTTGACCTGTTCTGTTATGAGTTTTCTGAGATAATCAGGCTGTCTGTGCTACTTCCTTGACAGAAGGACAATTAAAATGTAATGAGCCATTTTTGCAGACTCGACAATCTTATAAATCATACCTTATATCTCACAAACTCTCAATATTATCAGCCAAGTGATGTACCTTCATACCTTGAATCCAGATAATTTTATACAATTAAAAACCTACTTTTTATTATCAGTCACTTTTTGTATAAACAATAGTTATTCTAGAACTGGCAATATTGGTGTGAGCAACCTCTTCTTGCATAGATTAGGGAGCAGATTTATCAAGGGTTGAATTTCGAAGTAATGGGAGTTTTTTTTAACTCCCATAACTTAGAAATTCGAATAATAAAAGACCAATTGAAATTTATTACAAAATTGAAGTCCACCAAATGACCCCAAATAGGTTCTACGAGGTCTCCCTTAGGCTAAAACAGCAATTCGGCAGGTTTTAGATGGCGAATGGTGGAAGTTGAAGTTTTAAAGATACAGTACATGATAAATTTCGATATTCGTTTTCAATAGTTGCCCAAAGTTGCCTCAGTGAGGCAATTTCAGGCAACTATTGAAAACGCATCGCCGTGTGTGCATTAGCGCAGGCGACTTTTCATTGTAGCCTATGGGGAAAAACGCTGAGGCAGTTCAGGGAGATAGTTGCTCAAAAGACGAGGCGATTAGTAGCCAGGCGACAAAATCTCCCTGAATCTCCTCGTGTGGCCTTTACCCTTAGGGTAGGGACACACTGGACGATTTGTCGCCAACGTTTTTAAAAAGCAAATCGCGGCGACATATCGCTCGTTTTGTCTCTGAACAAAAACAAATGAAAGATGCCAGCTCCTGTGCTCACAGCGCGTTTGTGAATCGGCTGTAGCTCAAAGGCACTGAGACCCTTTTCAGAGCGATTTATCAGAAATAGCATGTTCTTAGAAAAGCACTGAAATCTCCTAGACACGCACACACAAACAGATAAGTAGCAGCAATTGTATTCAAATTACAATGCGAACGTAATGACGCAAGAACGTAAGCACGTAAAGACGCCAGGTTACAGCGGGAAGCACAAACCATTTCCGGTTTGGGTGGAGCACGTACCGCACAGAGTAATGGGATACAAATCACTCTGTGCCAATAGTCGCTGTGAATCGTCTGTTCAAAAAAGACAATCGTCTTGTCGCCGCGATTTACTTTTTTAAAACGTTGGTGACAAATCGTCCAGTGTGTCCTTACCCTTAGAGGTAACTAATCTGATTATACTGCAGGTGAGCTGCAGATAAAAGAGGTGTGGGATTACACCTCAGAGTCCTGGGATACCTCCTTGTGCTGGAGGGAGTTTTGGTGCTGCCAGAGGCTGGTGAATTTGTTTTCCTGGAGGGGAAAGTCAGAAGGGTTTAGTGAGAAGCCCAGAATATTCCAGTGTGGAAAGCCATCCTGTATGGTGAGAACCCCAGTGTGGGTAAAAGTCTTGAATGTGCGCTGTTTAAACACTGAGTTTTCCTAAACAAACCTGTGTTTTTGCCTGAAGACACTGTGTCCCTGTCTTTATGCTCCTGATCCTATACTTACCTGCCTACCATAGCTAATTTCCCCAAAAATTACATGTACAGGCAGCCAGTTTGTCCTAAAATACCTGGCACACAGCAGTAAAGCTAAATTTTGCTCTAGTAAGTGGAGTTATGCAACTTGTTTGGCCAAAATGTCTTGGCCTATTTTATTGTACAACTAGGGCAGTATTTTAGCCCAAAAATTGTTTTTATCTATTATTCAGCATTATTCCGCTGAACTGAGTTATATAATAGGTATTTGTTTTTCACCTCACAGAAGGTGAGGATTCTGAGAAGACATGGTTTTTACACTTGTATGTGCCAAGCACTTTTGGCACTAGTTGCATGTGACTGCAGTGATCCAGAGAGTCTGTTAATCCAGAACTACTGAGGATCGCCTGTTTCATTTCAGGTGAAAGATTCTCCATAGAAATGTTAAAAGTACTGTGTTTTTGAAAGGAGTCTCGTGTAGTGGTAAGCCATAGTATCTATCTGCTTCACTGGTTTGTTCTCCTGCACTTCTTTTTTTCATCAGATATACAGATGGAGCCAGAATGGATTATACATTTGTCGCGCTGTAACGGTAGATAAGCGCAGCTAATGCGAAATCCTACGTTGTCTCATCTCATGCGTCGCGTTTACCTGCATGTAATACAGAGTTGTGGCCACTAGATGTCACCAAATGCTAGTTATAACAAACCACATTACATATGGTGGCTTAGTGGGTAAAGTCCCTGCCTTTGACCAGTGTGTTTAGTGTTCAATCCCCAAAGTCAAACCAAGTTAAATTCTGTTGTCACTTTCAGTGCAATGAACCATGTCCCAACATTAAAAAAAAATATTTTTTTGGTGGGGGGTGGGAGACAAATAAATGGAAAAATAATCAATGGGCTTTTGTGACCATAATTCTAGGCATTAGTAATTTGCATAGTACTGTATTAATACTTGGTTGAGTACTTTACCCCCCTATAAAAACAAATAATAATTATAAAAACAAATACATACATCAATGTTTTATAGAACCTTAAATACAGCAATATTTATTATTATTTTTTTTTAACTTTTTAATAGCTGTATGTATTAGCCTAAAAGAAACGTTTTCAGCACATGCACCAGATCAGAGGCTTCATAGCCTTGTGGTTAAGTGACTGAACTTTGAAACTGAAGGTCATGGGTTCAAATCCTAGATTTTCTTTTCCCCCTTCACAATCATGATTTTTTTTTTTTTGGTGTGTGGGACACTGCTAAATCAATTGAAATAAATGAATGGGAGTTGTGATAATAATTATCTTATAAAATAATAAGCCTAAATATGACAATGATTTTTTTTAATTTTATTATGCTATTAGCCTTGAAAAATGTTTTCGTCAGCCATAACCGCCAAAAGGCTTCATAGCATTGGGGTTAGCTCACTGAGCTTTGACACACAAGGTCATATGTTCTAGTCTTGCTTTTCTTTTTTAATTTGTACTGTTAAATGTTCCACAGTATATGTATTAGAGATTCTACCAGTTGATTTATTCATGTTAAAAATAATATTTATATTTCTGACAGCACAAAAAAAATATTCTCCTGTTATAGATTGGATTTGTGATATACACAGCAACAGAATAAACATTGCTTTATAAAATGCACCCCATGTCCTGCCAGAGAGAGAGAGAGAGACAACATTTCCAACTTAATTGGCTTTTGGCAGAGAGGCCAGTACAGCTAACAGGTGCAACTAAGATACTTTGTAACAATTTTGAATTAAGAAAATAAGTAATTGTAACAGTTTAGATAAGGCCAAATTTTGTAAAATGAACATGGTAATTAGGGGGGTGTGGCCACAAAATGGGTGTGGTCAAAAAAAATTTGCCATGCTACATGCGAAAAAAATTTTGTCCCTCTTTTTACTTATAAAATGTTGGGAGGTGTGCTGAAAGCACTCTGACCAAAGCTGCTGGGGCCACCTGTTGTTGGACCCAGTACACCCTGGACGATAAATATCCTGACATCTGGGTATGTGTTGGGGGGGTTCTCTGCAGCTCCACATGAGCCCCTGACTGCTGGTTTATGTTTTTGATATTTTCACTGCCTTTGCCAATCACCATTATCGGCTTCATTCATTAAACTCGGCTGGACAGCCTTCCCGCAGCTCCCCTGGCTGTTCCCGTCACATCACACAGCCTATAGGAAGGAAGTCACGCTACAATGCCAGTAGCTGCCCAGCTGCACACCTACAGGCAGGGCCGCCATCAGGGGGGGACAGGGGGGACAAGCGTACCGGGCCCGGGCATGAAGGGGGGCCCGGCAGCGCTGCATTTTTTTGAAGATCCGGGCCCCCCTTACGAGCGCCCGAGCCGTACGTCTTGCCTCTTCAGTGCCGAATGCGGAAGTGCCGAAAAGCCGAAGCCGATGCGACGAAAAGACCCGAAGTCACGGAAAAAGCCGAAGTCCCGAAGTCACGAAGCGCCGAAAAGACCCGAAGTCACGAAAACAGCCGAAGCCGAAGTCCTGAAGCAGCGCAAAGACCCGAAGTCACGAAAACAGCCGAAGCCGAAGTCCTGAAGCGGTGAAAAGACCCGAAGTCACGAAAACAGCCGAAGCCGAAGTCCTGAAGCGGTGAAAAGACCCGAAGTCACGAAAGGAGGCGAAGTTGAAGTACTGAAGCCATGAGTTCAATTCTACTGAACACCAGTTTGTGTTTTTTTTTTTTTAATCCCCTGGCCACCAATGTATTATTTTAATATTCTATAGGCCCCTGCCACCAATCTTTTTTTTAAAACTTTTGTTTTTGGGGCCCCAATTTTTTTTTTAACTCGTAAGGGGCCCCTTGCCACCATTGTTTTTTTTTGGGTTTTTTTTTAAAAAAAAAATTAATTTTCTTTTTGGTGGCCCCAAATTTTTTTAACTTGTAAGGGGGCCCCTGCCACCAGTTTTTTTTTTTTTTTCAAAAAAAAATTATTTTTTTTTAAATTTTTTTTGGGGCCCCAATTTGTTTTTAACTTGTAAGGGGGCCCCTTCCACCATTTTTTTTTTTCAAAAAAATTTTTTTTTCTCCAAATTTTTTTTTGGGGCCCCAATTTGTTTTTAACTTATAAGGGGGCCCCTGCCGCCAATGTTTTTTTTTTTTTTCAAAAAAAAATTAATTTTTTTTCAAATTTTTTTTTGGGGCCCCAATTTGTTTTTAACTTATAAGGGGGCCCCTGCCGCCAATGTTTTTTTTTTTTTTTTCAAAAAAAAATTAATTTTTTTTCAAATTTTTTTTTGGGGCCCCAATTTGTTTTTAACTTAGAAGGGGGCCCCTGCCACCAATGTTTGTTTATTTTTTAGGTTTTTTTACATTTTTTTTTGTTGGGGCCCCAAGTTTTTTTTAACAGGGGGCCCCTGCCACCAATGTTTTTAAAAAAAAAAAAATTTTAATTTTTATAAGGGGGCCCTGACCATCAATAGCTTTTTACAACTTGTGTGGGGGGGGGTTACTTTTTTAGCGCTGATGTCTGTGTGGTCTTTTAACTGCGATGTGGGCGGGATATGGGGCGGAGCTTGGTCGTCAGTGTGGGCGGGGCCCAGGGGGCCCCAAAAATTTTGTTGTACGGGGCCCCGTGATTTCTAATGGCGGCCCTGCCTACAGGACCCAGAGCGGCCGATCATGGCTAAATGGCTGAATAAGTACTTCAACATGGGTAACAATAACAGCAAGAGCCCCCCGCAACCCCCCAGATCGGATTCCAAGAAGAATGGGGGGCCGAGAGCTCTTTCCACCTGCAGTACTGCAGGTAAGCTGGTGCTTGGGGGACACCATGCTCTTGTGCTCCGACCCCTCTGTCAGTTGTTGCCTGGCCGATCTCCTCTCGCTGTTGCTGCGGTACAGGTGTGGAAAAAGCATAAATGGAAAAAAAATCAATGGGCTTTTGTGACCATAATTCTAGGCATTAGTAATTTGCATGGTACTGTATTAATACTTGGTTGAGTACTTTACCCCCCCCATAAAAACAAATAATAATTATAAAAACAAATACATACATCAATGTTTTATAGAACCTTAAATACAGCAATATTTATTTTATTTTTTTACTTTTTAATAGCTGTGTGTATTAGCCTAAAAGAAACGTTTTCAGCATACATAATACATCAGAGGCTTCATAGCCTTGTGGTTAAGTGACTGGACTTTGAAGCTGAAAGTCATGGGTTCAATTCCTCTATTTTCTTTTCCCCCTTCACAATCATGATTTTTTTTTTTTTTTTGGTGTGTGGGACACTGCTAAATGAATGGAAATAAATGAATGGGAGTTGTGATAATAATTATCTTATAAAATGATAAGCCTAAATATGACAATGATTTTTTTTTTTATGTTATTTTACTATTAGCCTTGAAAAAATGTTTTCAGCCATAACAGCCAAAAGGCTTCATAGCATTGGGGTTAGCTCACTGAGCTTTGACACACAAGGTCATAGGTTCTAGTCTTGCATTTTTTTAAAAAAAAAATTGTACTGTTAAATGTTCCACAGACAGCTGCAGCAACCTGCGCTACTAAAGACACAAGAGAGCAGGGCTGGACTGAGAGTCCAAATAGGCCCTGGCATTTCAGGTAAAACAGGCCCAACCAGCCTACACAGAGGCCCAAACAGACCCCACCAGCCACTAAATACTGACTTTCTATGGGACCTTATAGCAGCCCCTCTGGAATTTGCCAGAACCCACAGATTGCCAGTCCGGGCCTGCAAGAGAGGGGCCCCGGTCATAACTAACTAGGATTGCAGACACCTGTAGCGCAAAGTAATTAGGGACCCGGCTTACCGGGAACTAGTGTTGCCACCTGCCCGGTATTTTACTGGCCTGGCCGGTACATTTCATGGCTGATCCCAATGTTATTAATAGGGAAAAAAATTAAATATATAAGGGGGAGGCGGCCGACATTGATCCTCTGCTCCCCCCACCACCTTCACTACCAGGGCTTCCTCCAGAAATCACTGACAAGGGAGAGAGATTTCAAATCAGCGGCCTCGTTCTTCACAGACTCGCAAGACTCTTCTTCACGGACTTAGACCCACTAGAACGATCTCCGGAGTCGCTGGAGTCACATTTCCACTGTGCCAGTGCTACGTGCTTCTTACCAAGGACCACAGCTCCTTCACACACTGTCACGATATATGGGATAGAGCCAGGGAGGAGAAATCCAGTGCCAAACGATTGATCGTCGCCATTTCTGAAGAGGACAGGAAGTGGAGTTTCAAGTTATTTATTAATAAAGGATTTGCGATTTTAAACTTTAATTTGTGTTTGTGGGTTTTTTTGCCGTATACTAACAAATTTTTTTTAAAAAATTTTGATGTTACTTGTCCTTTAACACAGGGGTCCCTGAACTTTTTTGGACCGGGGCCGGATGCAAAATTTTTTTTCGAGGACCAGGGGGTGGGGTGGGATTGGGGTCAGCGGGGTCAGGTTGTGGGGGTCAGCAACATAGTTGGATGCGCTGGCGTCCAATTCGGGGCGCGTCGGCATCCAATTCGACGCACTGGGTTCAGTGTCCACAGGCTGCTTCTGGGCTGCAGCCCGACAATTGGGGAACCCTGCTTTAACAGACCTTCCCCCCAACAAAAGTCCTACATATGTGAACACTGTAATATAAACAAACCCTGGTGCTTTTTAAATGCAAATGAGATGAGGGCATGTAATTAGTACAAAGCTCCTAGACTCAGTAACTGGAATGCACAATTAAACAATGAGGCAGGAGTGGGGGTTGGGTGTGCTGTACTATACCATGTGCTAAGTAGGGAATTGTCAGACCATTCAAATTAATTTACAATGCCTTCAATTCTTTGAGCAGAGATTCACCTGAGATCACTAAGGGCTCATACAGAGAAGCAGGTTTAAGCTGTATAACAGAGCATTCTGTCCCAGTGGCTGCACAGATCCTATCTGATCCCCATTGTAAGCAGCAGTGCTGCCCTGCTTTATGGCTGAGATTCTAGCTATCTGTATAACAGAACATTCTGTCCCAGTGGCTGCACAGATCCTATCTGATCCCCATTGTAAGCAGCAGTCCTGTCCTGCTTTATGGCAGCTGAGATTCTAGCTATCTGTATAACAGAGCATTCTGTCCCATTGGCTGCACAGATCTTATCTGATCCCCATTGTAAGCAGCAGTCCTGTCCTGCTTTATGGCAGCTGAGATTCTAGCTATCTGTATAACAGAGATTCTATCCCAGTGGCTGCACAGATCATGTCTGATCCCCATTGTAAGCAGCAGTCCTGCCCTGCTTTATGGCAACTGGGATTCTAGCTATCTGTATAACAGAACATTCTGTCCCAGTGGCTGCACAGATCCTATCTGATCCCCATTGTAAGCAGCAGTCCTGTCCTGCTTTATGGCAGCTGAGATTCTATCAATCTGTATAACAGAGCATTCTGTTCCAGTGGGGTGGGGGCATTACTATGCACATATGCTCATGTTATTGGTGGGGGATGGGGTGCCTATATATTATTTACCTACCAGCTGACATATTTGCAGGCCCCCACGAGACTGAAAAAAGCAGGCTAATGAGGGATGTCACCGAGTAGGCCGGGACTGGCAATCTGTAGGTTCTGACAAATGCCAGAGTCCTGACCAGATACTACAAAAAAGCAAAGCATTGCGTCTGCATGCGACAGTCGCGTCGCGTCGGAACAACGCTGCGACACGATGCGATGTGACAATTCTATCTATAACCTTATTTTTGACGCATGCATCAAATTGCATGCGTTTTGACGCAGCGCGTATTATTGATGTTACAATGGAGTTCAAAAAGTAAACCCTCATCTATATTTAAGGTTTGATTTTTTGTAGTATCTGGTCAGGACTGGGAGTCAAAATAGGCCCAAACATTACCCAACCAGCCCACTAAAGAGTGACTTTCTATAGCTTGTTAGAGAAGCCCCTCCTCTGGCATTTGTCAGAACCTACAGATTGCCAGTCCCGGCCTACTCGGTGACATCCCTCATTAGCCTGCTTTTTTCAGTCTAGTGGGGGCCTGCAAATATGTCAGCTGGTAGGTAAATAATATATAGGCACCCCATCCCCCACCAATAACATGAGCATATGTGCATAGTAATGCCCCCCACCCCACTGGAACAGAATGCTCTGTTATACAGATTGATAGAATCTCAGCTGCCATAAAGCAGGACAGGACTGCTGCTTACAATGGGGATCAGATAGGATCTGTGCAGCCACTGGGACAGAATGCTCTGTTATACAGATAGCTAGAATCTCAGCTGCCATAAAGCAGGACAGGACTGCTGCTTACACTGGGGATCAGATAGGATCTGTGCAGCCACTGGGACAGAATGCTCTGTTATACAGCTTAAACCTGCTTCTCTGTATGAGCCCTTAGTGATCTCAGGTGAATCTCTGCTCAAAGAATTGAAGGCATTGTAAATTAATTTGAATGGTCTGACAATTCCCTACTTAGCACATGGTATAGTACAGCACACCCAACCCCCACTCCTGCCTCATTGTTTAATTGTGCATTCCAGTTACTGAGTCTAGGAGCTTTGTACTAATTACATGCCCTCATCTCATTTGCATTTAAAAAGCACCAGGGTTTGTTTATATTACAGTGTTCACATATGTAGGACTTTTGTTGGGGGGAAGGTCTGTTAAAGCAGGGTTCCCCAATTGTCGGGCTGCAGCCCAGAAGCAGCCTGTGGACACTGAACCCAGTGCGTCGAATTGGATGCCGACGCGCCCCGAATTGGACGCCAGCGCATCCAACTATGTTGCTGACCCCCACAACCTGACCCCGCTGACCCCAATCCCACCCCACCCCCTGGTCCTCGAAAAAAAAATTTGCATCCGGCCCCGGTCCAAAAAAGTTCAGGGACCCCTGTGTTAAAGGACAAGTAACATCAAAATTTTTTAAAAAAAATTTGTTAGTATACGGCAAAAAAACCCACAAACACAAATTAAAGTTTAAAATCGCAAATCCTTTATTAATAAATAACTTGAAACTCCACTTCCTGTCCTCTTCAGAAATGGCGACGATCAATCGTTTGGCACTGGATTTCTCCTCCCTGGCTCTATCCCATATATCGTGACAGTGTGTGAAGGAGCTGTGGTCCTTGGTAAGAAGCACGTAGCACTGGCACAGTGGAAATGTGACTCCAGCGACTCCGGAGATCGTTCTAGTGGGTCTAAGTCCGTGAAGAAGAGTCTTGCGAGTCTGTGAAGAACGAGGCCGCTGATTTGAAATCTCTCTCCCTTGTCAGTGATTTCTGGAGGAAGCCCTGGTAGTGAAGGTGGTGGGGGGAGCAGAGGATCAATGTCGGCCGCCTCCCCCTTATATATTTAATTTTTTTCCCTATTAATAACATTGGGATCAGCCATGAAATGTACCGGCCAGGCCAGTAAAATACCGGGCAGGTGGCAACACTAGTTCCCGGTAAGCCGGGTCCCTAATTACTTTGCGCTACAGGTGTCTGCAATCCTAGTTAGTTATGACCGGGGCCCCTCTCTGAGTCTCTTGTGTCTTTAGTAGCGCAGGTTGCTGCAGCTGTCTGTGGAACATTTAACAGTACAAATTTTTTTTTAAAAAATGCAAGACTAGAACCTATGACCTTGTGTGTCAAAGCTCAGTGAGCTAACCCCAATGCTATGAAGCCTTTTGGCTGTTATGGCTGAAAACATTTTTTCAAGGCTAATAGTAAAATAACATAAAAAAAAAATCATTGTCATATTTAGGCTTATCATTTTATAAGATAATTATTATCACAACTCCCATTCATTTATTTCCATTCATTTAGCAGTGTCCCACACACCAAAAAAAAAAAAAAATCATGATTGTGAAGGGGGAAAAGAAAATAGAGGAATTGAACCCATGACCTTCATCTTCAAAGTCCAGTCACTTAACCACAGGGCTATGAAGCCTCTGATCTATTGCATGTGCTGAAAACATTTCTTTTAGGCTAATACACACAGCTATTAAAAAGTAAAATAAATAAATAAATAAATAAATAAATAAATAAATAAATAAATAAATAAATAAATAAATATTGCTATAAAACATTGATGTATGTATTTGTTTTTATAATTATTATTTGTTTTTATAGGGGGGTAAAGTACTCAACCAAGTATTAATACAGTACTATGCAAATTACTAATGCCTAGAATTATTGGCACAAAAGCCCATTGATTTTTGTTTCCATTTATTTGGCTGTGTCCCCCCAAAAACTGAATACATCAATGTAGTAAAATATTATTAATAGAAGTTGCTGACCGTTTTTACCCACTCCATATCACAGTTAGGGCTCTTACAGACGAGCGTTTCTTCATGCGCTCCCCTGTGCTCCGTTTGGCTGCGTTCAGCCGCAGGGGAGCGCAGGTCTAGACGCTGCTAATGTCTTTCTATGTGCCTGTACTGACACAGGCGCATGTAAGCGCTGAACGCAGGAAAAATGCAGCATGCTGCATTTTTCTGCGTTTTTCAATGGTTCAGCGCTTACATGCGCCTGTGTGAGTACAGGCACATAGAAAAATATTAACAGCGTCTAGACCTGCGCTCCCCTGCGGCTGAACGCAGCCAAACGGAGCGCAGGGGAGCGCATGAAGAAACGCTCGTGAGTAAGAGCCCTTAAAAGACTCAAAACTGCCACTACAATTGAAAAAAAAAAAAAAATCTAATGACTATAAAACTGCTAAAATGGGAATCGATCCACCAACCTTTTGTATCATAAAGCAGAGCATTAGCCAACTGAGCCATTTCTTAGAACAAGAGTAAAGCTGAATCACTTTATATAAGACACTGGTCAGGCTGCTACAGAACCCAAAAAAAAAACAAAAAACAAATGCACACAAGGGAAAGGGGGACTGTGGTCACTACTTAATTTAGCTCTTCTACCTTATAAGAAACTGCTACCCATTTAGCTAAGAATGTCAAGCTTAAGCCTAAAACTTCAATCACTAAAAAGGGTGATTGCAAATCACTCTGCTGTCTACAGTCAAATATTTCAGCTCAGGAAGAGGAGAGTAAAGGTACTTTCCCCGCAGAAGCCCTGTTTCTTCCCCTCAAGAGATCCTTTCTGAAATGATCTCTGCCTTTTTGTAGCAAAAACAAATAATATAACGCTTATTAAAAAAAAAAAAATAATGGTGGGCAGATTCAAACTAATAACCCTCTATTTCCCTCTATTTCCTAGACCTACACCTTAACCACTACACTATAGGTGCTGCTTATGGGGCTTCTAATAGCTCAGGCGCCACCTGGTGTCCATTGCTTGAACTGCACCTATTTAAAATTTAAGAGCAATCCTTTCTATACGCTGGGACTGTGCGTTTCCCTGCGCTTAGTGCGAACAGCGCATTTATCTTGATCCGTTACAGCGCGTCAAACGTACAATCTATTCTGGCTCCATCTGTAACAATTCTTCAATATATAAATCTATGCCTTTGGAGTAAATTAAAGGTTGATAACTTTAATGGAAAAAAAGAAGTTACATATATTTTTTTTTAAAACTCTGTACCAGTCCAAGTTGAACACAGGCTCTTAGCACAGACTCTCTGTGCCTCTGAAATGCGCCCCCCAAGTGAACCTCATGTTCTGTTTGATGATTTAGAAATAGGCCACTATTCACATTTTAGTGCTCAAAGTTTGATGATTTGTGACAACCTCTAAGCTTAGCTATTAGTTATTTTTTTTTTAATGAAGGTGCTATTGAACTTGACTTGAAAAGCTGCTAAGAGGGGTTGGACCAATCACAGGAGGCAATCTGTCTTCAATTTTGTTACAAACATTTGAGATATTATATGTATTATGGATGTAACATACTATAACAATTTCTATGCACGTTTACTCCCCTGGTTCCTAAAGTGTGTATTATGTCCAGTCCTTTGCTATGATAGGTATAACTGGGTGTGGGTTCAAACACAAAAAGAATGTACATTTTGCCACTGTGCTATGGCTAACTGTAGCGGTTTTTAAACATATTCATTAAAAATCAGGATGAGTAATTATATTTCCTTAGTAAAAATGAGAGGCTGCAGAGTTATCTGTGTAAGTGATAAGAGCCAAATATGCAGATATATTATTTGCTAAATGTAGAACATTTTATTCCTTTGGAGCACCAAAATGTAAATAGTGGTCTGTTTCTATTCCAGTCACATTTACAAATTCATTGCTTGCTACATTTATCACTAAGGATTTTAAGTGGGATGTACTTATCTCTAAGTCAGCCACTATTATTTATGCCCTGACTTGGAAATGTTCCAGTTGTTGACTATCTAATTATAGTTCAATTTGGCTTCATTGTTTTCACAGAAGAAATGTTTTTAAGAGTAATGAAGATTTCTTTGGCATTTTAGTAGGAAGATTAAAATCTGTTTACAATAAAACCAATGTGCAAAACCTGAATATGATAATATTATCGGAACATTAAGTAATTATAACACACATTTTTTCCCAGTGATTTTCATATTTTTTCACATACTAGACAGAAATCCTTTCTGACTTCAGTATTTCTCTAATATGTGCAATGCTTAGAGCAATTGGATACAATATAGTTCTTTATCCTGATATAAGTTGGAAAAACCAATTTGACTCTGTGCCATAGCCCAAACTCAGAAAGGTCTCCTATTTTATAATTATTCTGTGATTTTACATTGAAAAATTATTATTATTAAATAACTGTGCATTGAAGGAAGCAACCGCTGAATCATGAAATAATGCACATGATAAAAAAATAAAAACATTTTAAAGGGGCAGTTCACCTTTAGGTTAACTTTTAGTATGTTATAGAATTGCCAATTATAAGCAACCAAGTGGTTTTCATTATTTATATTTTATAGTTGTTGAATTATTTGTCTTCTTCTTCTGACTCTTTCCAGCTCTCAAATGGGGGTCACTGACCCCATCTTAAAACAAATGCTCTGTAAGGCTACAAATGTATTGTTATTGCTTCTTTTTATGACTCATCTTTCTATTCAGTCCCTCTCCTATTCATATTCCATATCGCTCCCATATATGAAGAAAAATATGAAAGGGTGGGAATATGTGTTGTAGCAGGTAATTGGTGATGTACTATAGATGGTGGTAACAGAATAATGAGGGAAAAGACACATGAACCAAGCAAGTAAACAAAATCGTTCCTTGCTTACATCTTACATTGCTTACATTTATTATGTTATTAGCTGCTTAAGGCCATGACATGAATTCTTCCCTGAGTAAGGTGGCAGCCAGTAAAACAAGATTATCACTGTTTCCCACGTACAATGCCTTGCGAATATATTCAGACCCATACCATACAATATGTTACTAAAACCCAAATCCGTTGTGTAAAATTAAACATGTTATAGAATGGCCAATTCTAAGCAACTTTATAATTGGTCTTCATTATTATTTTTTTTAGTTTTTTAATTAACTGCCTTCTTCTTCTGACTCCAGTTTTCAAATGGGTGTCACTGACCCCATTTAAAAAACAAATGCTCTGAAAGGCTACAAATATATTGTTACTGCAACTTTTTATTACCAATATTTCTATTCAGGCCCTCAACCTATTCATATTCCAGTCTCTCATTTAAATCAATGCATGGTTGCTATGATTACTTGCATCCTAGCAAGGATGAGCCAACTCAAAAAAATTTTTTTTTTAATATGCTCATAATATAGCAGTGGCAAAATGTCATTATCTTTGGTAAACTATTAGAAAACAAGAGAAGTAAAAAATGTTTGGAGCATGAATGAACATTTAAATTTGTGGAGTACTGTAAGTATGATCCTACTTTGAGCACTGTTTGGGGGTTATCTTCACCCATTTGTCCAGGCAGATTTTCTCCATGTTCTTCATATTAGCTAGAAAAAGTTTCTATACCCAAATCTTCAAATAGTCACACAGACGCAGATGGACTGTGATCAGAGCTTTTACAGGCCCACCTTAGGCTCTACTGTAGATATTTTTGTAGATCTTTTTGTTTTTGAGCCACTGCAGTATTACTTCGCCCTGTGTTTGGGATAGTTGTCCTGCTGAAAAATGAACTTTTGCTCTAGTTCAGTTTAGCAGACTGAAACAGGCACTTGCAGTATTTACTTAATTTTGCATCATTTATACCTCATTTTATATTAACAAGATGCCCAGTCCCAGCCGATGGAAGGCAGCCTCATGGCATGATCCTTATTCGCAAGGGGAATGGGGTTGTGTCTGTTTTTCTGCAAAGATGAACTGCACTATAATGATTTTAATGCCTTATTTAAAGCCTATATAAAAAAGGAATTTTGATTGTCCAGCTGATTACAGTGGGGTGCCTGCCATATCTAGGAACCGATTAGTTAAACTGATTGCAGTCGATATACCTGATTATAGACACTGTCTGCCCAGATTAGGATTTAGGAATCCAGCAGCACTCCGACGCTACAAAAAGTGATGTTTGTTAGAGCAGCACTACTCCATTTGTTTGTGGTTATAGACACTGCCCACATGCCGAATTCTTTGCAAAGATAGCCACACATGGTGTATAGTGTTTTCAGGTAATATGTTTAAACCTGAACAAATTGGGCACAATCAAACAAGTAAAAGTCTAATCATCTTAAAACTTCTTTAACCATGTAACTGCCAGCACCATATTTGTGAGTAATGGAAGAAGCTGCAGTTTCCTCACCTGTGGTGCAACTACTGGGGAGCAAGGGGTTCGACTGCTGGTGGCAATTATATCAGTGGGTAGTTCCAGAGGTGGGGGCCTGGTTGCCCTCTGGTCTGTGGGTGTCTAGTTCCTCTTCTGTAAAAGGCCAGGTTTCTGATTTACTAGCGCAAGTGATAAACTGCAGCTCAGTTGCCAAGAGCAACCAAACAATGACCTACTGCTAGCGGTTACTACAGTGGTATAATTCATTTTATCCCCCTTAGATCTCTGCAACCTGACACACAGGTACAGGTATGTGTTTAAATATCACCTAATCCAGTTATTCAACCACTAGGCCAAAAGTCAGGCAATACATAAATGAGCCCATTTGTAGCCGTGTATTGGGAGAATTTAGCTTTAATATGATCTTTAAAATGTAATTTTATTTACACAAGTAATGCTCATAGCTATGTATTTATCATTTTACAATGATTTTTATAGACTTATAAAAAATATATGTGTATATATTTGAGCAACAGAGAATTTGTGAAAAGTGTTGGGCAGCAGGTATAAGAATATTATGAAGCATCATTGGCAATATTTGGTGTAACTGGCAAGAAAAATAACAATAACTGAAAAATAATAGGTGAGATGAAAAACAGATGTAGCCGTTTCTAGTATTACCGTTAAAAAGGACTCTTACCTTTTGTTGTGCGTGTGACAACAAGCACAAATTCGGTGGCTAGAAGGTGTAACTTTGACAGTGATAGAGGTGAATTTGCAATGGGAATATCAATATTTACAATACATTATTTCCTAAAGCAAGGGAAACTGGCAAGAGTTTATGTTTATGTAATATGTCCCCATGGGTGACCCCTTTTAGCGTAAGTGCCATCTCTGCTGCATATGTGTCTCCATGTTCATTCCATCAGAGATTATTGAGCTAAATGACTAGATAAGTATTTGCTAATGCAGGAATATGCTTAGGAGTGGAAGGATTTGTACTGTATATGTTACCTTTGCATACACCTACATGTAAATGTTCTATTTTGGGAAATGATGTACAAATATCACAGTCGTTTCCCTTATTTGTAAAATATTTGCAAGAGGAATCCCTGTATGGCAGAGTATAATTTGTCTTATCATGCGTGCTGTCATTCTCATTTCCGTGCAGCTGAGACAGAGGTGTAGCAGCCAAGATATCCCATCTAATAGATTTATTGAGTTTCCTGCTGTCGGTTCTTAGCTGCAGAGAATTTACTTGCAGGATGCCATTTGTTTCAAAATAGAATTTCCTTGCTCTGTTTATGTACCCCATATTCCCAGAGCAGGAGCTCAATATCTTATAATGGTAATAGCTATTAATGCTTATGGAAGCAGAAGTCTAAACCCTGACACTAATTGGATTAAAACACCTTTAAAGTGCTTCAAATATCTTGTAGTGGTATTTTTCAAAGGAGAATGTTCCTTAACTACATTATACAGGAACCAGTTCACTAGTACAGTACATGCATATTTAGTTTGACATGCCTTCCAACAGTCTGGACTGTAAAAATCACAATTTAGGCAATTGTGTAACAATGCCCAGTCAGGAACAGTTAAAGCCTAACTTAAGCCCGACTTTTAACTGAACTCTGTTTTTGTGCCTGCAAAGTAGGACTTTCCCATCTAATAGGGATAACTTGAATTCAAAATGTTTTGCAAAATATACTTAAGGATGTTACCCCTCTTTGTCTGGTCTATATTTGTTCTAATTCGCAGAAATGTCAAGTTCACAGGGGTAAGGGTGGAGTGATATATACATACAAAACGGATTATCTCACCAAAGGTTTAGGGGACCATAAAGAACCAGTTCCACTTAACTGCCATCTCTTGATCACATTAAGTGGTAATAATGAGCTGGAAGTGTTTTGAAGCCAAACATCATGTATCACATATTTTATATAATAATTATAACAATGTATTTTTACTTGTTTAACATTACACTAGATTTACAGTACATGATAAAGTGTCTCTTAGAAAACTTTCCTAAAGAGGAATTCAAATTAAGTGATAATGCATATGTTCAGAAAGCTTAGGGAAACACTTCCTGATCACTGTTGTGGGCCAACTCAAATAGTGTGCCTTATACAGAAATATTGTTTAAACTGGATCTATTTCCACCATAATATGCTGGCAATGACTTATATATGGCAATGTATACAAATCAAGATTCAGAATCCCCTCTGGAAATTTTTTTTACATAATTTTGGTCACTTTGTTTGTTGAGAATTTACTCTATTATTAAATCTATTAATGGCTGATTCAGTGCAATTTATGAGGAAAAAATACTCTCCTGAATCACAACCAATGCAGCACAATGCACAGTTACAAGAAACTGATTCTGAAGAATATCTAGTAAGCTCATGTGAGCAGGGCCCTCTGTTCCTATTGTTATTCTCTAACCTTGTTTGTTAAATTCTTGTAAAACCCCTTTTTGTTGTAAATTAAGGTAAAGCGCTATATACTATAACTTGCTGACGCTATAGTGAACTAGTGAGTGAGTAGCAATCTCACAGGATTAAGGGAAATGCCACAGGAGTGATTTATGGGCAAACAAATTACCCAGCAACTGCTACAGAATGGATTCCACTAAAATTAATAGGAAATTAGAGTATGTCACCATGAACCCTTCATTACAATAACCCATGGAGAATGATTTACAAAGCAGTTGAAGCTCCAAAAAGCTCCAGTTGAAGCTCTGTCAGAGATGTGCACATCCCTGATGAAAATGTAACTATACAGGTACAACCTAATTTAAATCATGCTCCTGTATTGCTCATTAATTAATACACAAAATTACTACCAAACTATTTCAGAACATACAGGTATTCCACTGTACTTATAATTGACCTTTAAAGACAGAACTACTGCAGAGATGCCAATCCAGTGCAGATATGGGATCTATTATCTGGCATGCTTTGTATCTGGGATGTTCCGGACAAGGTTTTTCTCCGTAATTTGAATCACCATATCTTAATTCTTAATCCTAAACCCAATATGATTGTTTTCCCAGCAATATTGATTTGTGCATCTTAGTTGGGATCAAGTAAAAGGTCTTGTTTCATAACTGGAGAGAAAATAATGTGAATTAATTGCTGGGTTGTTTCTATGCTTTTCAGTGGCAGGGGTTATTCGCCAGTCCCAAATTCGCGGAGAATTTGCCCGTTTTGCTGCTGGCAAATAAATTTGCGAATTTGCAGCAAAAACTCGCTGGCGAAAATTCACCGGCGTCTCGATTTTCGAATTGTCACCAGCGTCAATTTAAATTTTTCGCCAGTTTGGCGGGAAATTCACAAAATTCGTGGAGAAGCGAAAGGGGACAAATTCGCCCATCACTAGCAGGGGTCAATTTAAAGTGAAAATTACTTTTGATGCACCAAATCTACTTTTTATGTTGTCCGAATCCAACTCTTTCACAAAGGATTTGTCCAAATCCCAAACCATATCCAAACCTTAATTTGTATAAGCACATTAGGATGGAGGGAGGGATCACATACAGAAAAAAAATTTGAATCTCCTTAATTGTTTCACCTGATATTAAGTGATTTTCAGGAATGGATTTGGTTCCGCCAGCCACTTGGATTCCAAATCTTAATGAAGAAAGTTTGAATTCGGTCAAATATCAAACCAAATTTGGGATTCAGTGAATCCCTTCACATTACAGGGAGCAAGTGACTGGGATGTTATTGCAGTTGAATGGGCAAGTTAAAGTTAAAATATCAGTCTTTCCCACAACATATTTAGAGTTCTTGCTGGGTAGTCATCTCTGTCTTATGAAGTTATTCACAAAATTAATAAATGATAGTTCTGGCATACAGCAGAAATCATGTGTAAAAGACATACTAATTTAAGCACAAAAGGGTTTTATTTTGGATGAAAGCCATGCTTTATAAAGCACTGATCATATGTTTGTTGGGCTGCATAACACAAATGTATTTATAAGCAAGTAAGTAAGCAACAGCTTGTAGTACCTTCTGTTACACATAGAGCAACATACAGAAATGGAAATTGCTCTCAGATTTGTTTTATTCTCTCAAGCCTTGCCACATCTATAATAAATTAATAATATTTGCCACTACATAGATATTGCAAGAGAAGGTCAGGACAACAGGAAAGATAATAAGGTTTGGGCAATTGACGGATCCAATGCATTTGTCTCTCAGCTTTTTACTTTTGCGGCCCCTATCCCATGATACTCTCACTGGCAGGTTTTGAGCTTTGGGAATAGAAGAAGTTTGGCCTGGATGGGAGTGGATCATAAATGAGGAGTTGGGGTCCAGAATTTTCCAGCAAGAGCATCACCACAAGTCACTGGGAGGGCTAGAAATTAATTAGGAGAGATGTAAATGGCCTGATAGGAAATTGAAATGACAGCCACATACTTATTTTTTACTAAAGCCAGGATGTGTAAAGCTGGCCATAGACGTACAGATATGATCGTACGAATCCTCGATTTGTATGATTTTCGGACCGTGTGTGGAGTGTCCTGACATTTTTCGTGCGATGATGATCGGTCATTCAGTCGATTTGACAGGTTAGAAAATTTATTTCGGCTGTCGATAATATCTCTGCATGTATTGCTGATCTGACGATTTTCAGTGGGAGACTGTCACCAGGTTATGTCGGACATAAACTTGTATGATTGCTGTCAGCAGGACCGCCATCAGAAATCGCAGGGCCCTGTACGACAAAATTTCCTGGGCCCCCTGGGCTGCGCCCACCGCAAGCCCCACCTACAGGTCCGCCCTCCCCACAACACAGTAAAAAAAACAAAAAAAATATTGGTGGCTAGGGTTCCCACATGTTAATAAACATTAAAAAATATTGGTGGCTAGGACCCCACATGAGAAAAATAAATTGGTGGCCAGGGCCCCTTAAACTGAAGGTTAGTGCAGAAACGTAACTAGAGGGGGACGGACGCGCAGCCGGGCTCCCCGCCCCCCTCCATACGTGATTTTCTGCCCGCATTTTAGTTGGTGGCTAGGACCCCACATGAGAAAAATAAATTGGTGGCCAGGGCCCCCTCCCCCCACATTATAAGAAAATTGGTAGCCAGGGCCCCTTAAACGTCCATGCCTTCCCGAAGTCAGCAGCTCTCAGAAAGATGGGGGGCCAGGCTACTCAAGTAAGTGTGGCATGGCCAGGGCCCCCCTTACCCTCGGGCCCCCTGTCCCCCCCTGATGGCTGCCCTGGCTGTCAGGGCAGAACATTGTCTGATCTTTTACTTTACTACTAAACTGAAGGTTAGTGCAGAAACGTAACTAGAGGGGGACGGACGCGCAGCCGGGCTCCCCGCCCCCCTCCATACGTGATTTTCTGCCCGCATTTTAGTTGCACGCGGGCTGCCGGGGAGCCCTGAGGGGGTGCAGGCCCTGGCCCGCTTGCACCCCCTGCTCCCCCGGTAGTTCCGCCACTGGGTTAGTGGCAGGTCGGGAGATGGGGACATCCGTTCATTTGTCCAATATTGCAGGTAAACCTGCACGTCTATGGCCTCTTTTATGCTTATGCATCCACAATACAGCAACAAAGCTATTATTATTTACACATCAGGTAATTTAATAACCTAGTGTAAATATGTAAAATAACCTATTATAACCAATTTTAACCAGGGTACAAATGTTAGACAAATGTAAGCGAATGCTTGTTACTGCCAAGGAACACAAACTACTAAAATTAGCAAATTAATGTTTTAAACTATAAGGACACCATATAAATCATAAAATCTACTTGCCAATAACTATTCCCACACACTGCATCTGTAGAAGTCCATGTTCCACCTATATGATGTTATATGAATTTGGAGGACAATGTTATCTAGACAAATGACAAGCAATTACTCCTATCAAACAACGTTGAAGGACAAACAAGCATAAACTATACTCAAATGACAGAAATCAAGGTTATGATGATAACAGTTGTGGGAAATATATTCTTCTCAGTGTACATTTTATTGCGCTTATTTTTTTGCTTTGTTTCATTCTGATCACACGGTCTACTATTGTGCCATGTAGAATTATCTCTAATGTGGTTTCTCTACCAGGCTCGACTCATATAACAAAGTGTAAATTCAACAACAAAAATAACCCTTTTTGAGGAAAATTAGAGGCAAAAAATACATGTTGAAGGAAAGTGTTATCTGACCAGCTTCTTGACTGGTGGCTGCTGTGTACATGTAAAGTAGACAAACCAGTGGTGATTGGAAGCTTTAATAGAATGCAGTATAATCAATATCTATGTATACAGCATTTCCCCCAGATTTATCAAAATTTTAATTTGTGTTTTATCTCAATTTGAGAAAAAAAAGCAGGTTGATTTCTGCCCAGTCTGGCCCTAGCCTAAATACAATAATGATTTCTTTAATTTAAAAGAATAGGAATAATACATTTCAGACACAAGTCTTCTTTATCTTGTCTAACAATAGTGTTTATAGGTATGCACTGTCCCTTTAAGTGTATTCTGTCATGCTAAACTGTAAATCCAATAATGGAACAAGGTGCTCTTAAACCTCTAGAGAGTCAGGTGTTATTTCTGGCAAGGACAATGCAGCAAGCAGTGTACTGTAAGTATTTAAACCTTCCTTTTCATCACCACATTGTCGTGATTTCTACACTATCACACAGCATGATTTACACAAACCAATTATAATTACATATACATTGAAACTATACTGTTCATTTACCAAGAATGCTGAGCAAGTAATTTCACAGTTCATTCATGCATTGTAGCTTTAGGCAACATGTTTCATAAATTGTAAATTCTGTTTTCAAGCTAAAGTTGAAAGATGAATTTTGTCATATTATGTTCATCAATAATTGATTAAAATATATTTGACTATCAGTGGTTTTTCTATTTTTAGACAATAAACAGTTTTCCATAACCTAGGTCTCAGTGTATGAATGGGTAAGGTCCAAGGTACATTGTACAAAAAAAGGTTTTTGTTTTTTGCACTTTGCACCATGCCCCAATTCCATTTCTTCAAAGTGAATCTCTAACATTGGTGCCTACTTAATACCTGTTAGGGATGCACCGAATCCACTATTTTGGATTCGGGAAAAGTCACATGATTTCCCTACCCGTCCCTTATTTACATATGCAAACTAGGAGTCGGATTCAGTTCGGCCAGGCGCAAGGATTCGGCCGAATCTGAATATTGCTGAAAAAGGCAGAATTACAGAAAATCCAGAAAAATTCACGAGAGGCATAATGTATCATTAGGATAAGCTTACCGCTTTCCCAGTTGGGTCCGGGTGCACATGCCCCAGACCTTCAGCATAGGGGAGTACTTCACAACACATCACATTAGGCAGGCACCAGTCCGGAACTTCCAACGAAAGTAGATTCCAAGAGCCAAAAATATATATAAAATATAATACTTTATTTTACATCACATCTATAAAAGAAGAGTAACGCAACGCCTAATGTGATGTGTTGTGAAAAAGGCAGAATCCCGAACTGAATCCTGCATTTGGTGCATCCCTAATACCTGTGTTAACTATGAGATTTTGAGCTGCACTCTGCACCTTGTATATGAGTGCTTGTGTTCACAGTATGGGCAGTGTCATTGTTAAATATGATTGATGTGTTGTCCCTTTTAAAGCGTTATTATAACCCCAGATATTAAATAATGTTTTTTTGTTATCCCATTGAATGTTCACAAGTTTATATTGTATTGCTATCTGTATAACAAATGACATAAGCAGTTGTGGACTTTGCTCCAGTAAGCTATACTGGATAGGTATTTATTACAAAACCATGAAAACAATTTCTTTCAGCTTTTTCAGATACAATGGGGGATATTTACAAAAATCCAAATGAATTTCATAATTTTAATAAAAAAGCTTGACCAAACTCCCATGCCGGATTTTATCTTATTTATTAACAAAAAACTCAATTTAATTGGATCATGAAAAAACTCGTTAAAATCGAGCGAAAACACGAATCGTACGAATATTTTGGACTTTTTCCCTGAAAACCCAGAAAATGACGGCTGGTTGGGCTAAACTTAGTGCAGACCATGATAACTTCAATTTGGGATAGATGCCTCTCCTGTTGACTTATACAGGACCTCTACAGGTCTGAGATGGCGGATTTTCAGATTCTGGCTTTTTGCAGCATTAGGGTATAATAAATCTCGAAGAAAATGTAGTTTTTTATTTCTCTAAAAATTTGAGTTTTCTAGTGAAAAAAAACTCGACTTTTTCAAGATTTCACAACTTGACCTTTAACAAATAACCCCCACAGTGTTGTGATGAGCTTTGCCATATTCTTCTCCACTCACAATGTCCTGTACATTTAAGGAAGAACCAAGAACATAAGTAGGGTTTGGTCTACTTTTATAGGGGGCAGCAAAATACAGTTTACAGACTGCTTAGTGTGCAAGGAGAACTATCATTTTCTGATCTGAAAGCACACCATACATACACCAAACATACACATACAGTTCATCTTTAAGTGCAAAGGAGTGGCTCAAGAACAATCCTACATAATATCCTACAGTGACCCAAAGACCTGATAGATTTGGCTAGGTGCAAATAATCATATTTTGCCCCACAATACAGTGTTTTCCCCCAGAATTCAAGCATAATTTTGACTGATTGGTAGTGTTTACTAGAAACAGTACAACCACAAATTGACACCCACTTGTCATAAATTGCGCAGCCACCGTCCAACTAATCAGACTTAAAAATGTTTGGGTATAAATATTTAAAACAGTTTATTAAGCATGCATTTACAAGTAAGAACAGCTAGAAAATATCCCCTGCTCTTAAAGGAAAACTCCTATTACTGTGTAGAATAAAGACTTGAAGCAAAGACAGGCAAATAAAGACTTCCTTCCTAGTAAAGGGGTGATTTTCTTTCCTGGTACAGTAACTAATATGACAAAGAATGGAAGGGCATATTTATGATTTCAATATGAATGTGGTAAAATGGAAGCAAAATAGTGCACATATTGCTGCCATTTATAAATGGTACTAGTGCCCATTCATGCTCCTTGCAGTTTTGAGTAATTGCATTGAGTACCTTTGAGACCACTTTCTTGCTCTGATGAATAGTGCACATGTGCAAGCATTGATGCTAGAGAATCCTATAATTACCAATAGCCTGGACATGTAGTCCCAGGTTCCGCTAGCAGGTTGCATCAATAGCCACTATACTGACTAGCCCCAAGTGAATCATAAGGTAATGCTGTATGCATTGGTGCTCCAGAAGTGATGCCACTCTGAAAATGTCACCTGTAAATGTTACCTGTACTTTTACACAGTAAAAAAAGCCTGCATGTTGGTGCATCATGTGCAATTGCAACAGATGCATTTAGTGCACAGATGGTTTTACACTGGAATTCTGGGGGAAAACATGCATTGTAGGAAAAAAAACATGGATATCTGATTCTAAAGAAATCATTTTTTTGCTGCATTCTTTAAAAATAAAGATATCTTGTACTAAAAAAAAGAAATCTTGTACAAGTTGTGTCCTCCCCTGGAATAATATTCATTTTCTTCCTGTAATGGTATTGTGGCCAAAGCAAGATGCCTGCTTTGCAAATGCATGATTGAGAGAACTGGGGTGCTACAGCAGAGCGTTAGATATATCTGTTGTCATCTTCAAGCTACAGTTCTGCTCAGTCCCTGTATAATTGTCTATTATGATTGATGGGGAGACTGGTAGGGAACACCTTAGCCCTGTTTTACTCATTCTGATCACAAAAACGTGGAACTTATGAACTACCAATCATCTGCCTACAGCTATGGAAAGAATTCCATATGATGTGCTTTTATTAAATGAGAATAAATAAATACATGTGCACTTGTCAAGCATTATCTTTATAGAATGTACTGTACCAGAAAAACTGTAAATCATGTAAAATAGTGAATTATTCCACATTTTTAACAACAAAATACCAGTTTGTCTCACTGTGAACACAATTTACAGGTGCAAATGTAAATTTTGTTCAATACAAAACATACAAGGCCCGATGATCTCAATATAAAGGTGTGTCAGTGCAATGTCCCATGCAAAGAATCAGACTTTTTAAATTCAGTATTCTAAATTCCCTATAGCATGTGAACATACTGTATTAGTGCATTGGTTAACATGAGTTATACACTGGAGCAAAGCTTCACCTGCATTTACTATCAACATGTGTTACCAGAGAGCCAGTGCTGATATGACCCAGAAAAAGGTCCAGGTTAATAGCTACTACAAGTGGCAGCATCTCTTTCGGTTTCCTGTTTTGTGTGGTTGAGAACAGAAAAAACCATGCTATTCCAACCTGCTCATTCTGAGCATTATAACTGTTATATCTACTTTCAAATGTGGTGAGGAAAACTACAGGTGACCATACACGGACAGATGTGATAGTATGTGATAGTACGAAACAACGGTTTGTATGATATTCACTGTGTGTAAGGTGGAAGACAAGCTCACCAGTATCTGTAAAAGACTTTGATACCAGTTGGCTCGTCAATGGGACAAATGTGAAAATGTTTATGGCTACCAATGCTTACTGCTGAATCATCAGTAGGATTCTATTGTTGTGTATCTGACGATTCAGCTATAAATGTCTAATGAAAATGGTAGCAGGAAAGATTGTAATTGTTATGTGTATGGCCTCTTTTATTTGGCAAAATAGAAGCAGTAGCACACCTGGTCTCTCAGTATCCTCACCGGTGCTTGGGGTTTAAAGGAGGACGGCACCTCCAACAAATGCTCAATAAGACGAAACTCCAGCACACGAATGCTTAAGGGTTCATAACCCGTGTTTATTGTCAATGCCAAACAGGAAACAACGTTTCGGGGGCGTACCCCTTCGTCAGGTCACCTGACGAAGGGGTACGCCCCCGAAACGTTGTTTCCTGTTTGGCATTGACAATAAACACGGGTTATGAACCCTTAAGCATTCGTGTGCTGGAGTTTCGTCTCTTTTATTTGGCCACTGACTAGAACCTCTCTAGGCTCCATGGCCTGATTCTGTAGACTACGTATAAAAATTAAAAAATGAACATAACCAGGCATTTTGCAGGCCAAATTATGATTATCATCTATCAGCAGCAAAGGCAGCCATAGAGATCAGGAATGTAATGTGGTCAGTTGCATGCATAGACTAAACACATGATGGGAACCCTGGAAGTAGCACCTCCTCCAGACAGGTTAATTCAAGGGCACTAAACTGTCTTTGCACCTTGTACTTTGCTGGTAATTGTATTTGAGTCATCAAAGCAAGTTGGACTAGGCCATTGGTTCTTCATTCAAGCTCAAAAGGAGCAAATTACCTTTTGTTGCATCTGTGTACTTGCAAAATTGCATATTATTTTGCCATTTGCACTTGCATTCTTAAATAAATATTCAGATACAGCACTGGCAATCTGAAATGATTTCTCTGGACATCCAAGATGGTTAGAATTTCTAAGTGGATTCCTGAGGGAAATTTTAACTCACAGAATCCATTAGGAAAATCTCTTAATCTCAAGCAATGAAATATGGAAGATTTGCAGAACCACTCTCATGTAGTTAAGATCCATGGGTTACAAAATTGAAACAAGTATTGATAAAATCAGTGGCTGGAATGGTTTGGCATTACCCGTTTGGTATTACCCGTTATCCAAAATGCTCGGGACCTGGGGTTTTCCAGATAAGGTATATTTCTGTAATTTGGATCTGCATGCCTTAATGCTATTAAAAAAATCATTTAAATATGAATTAAACCTAATAAGATGATTTTGCCTCCAATAAGCATTAATTATATATTAGTTAGGATCAAGCAGAAATTAATATTTTATAATTACAGAGAAAAAGCAATAATTTTTAAACATTTTCATTATTTGATTAAAATGGAGTCTAAGGGAGATGGCCATCCTATGACTTGTATCTTTCTGCATAATGGATTTCCCATACATGTACTAATTAACTATGCTTTACTTAAGATCCTAAATTAATTCTGTTATGCCTTTATAAATCAATAAGATTTTATGTCTAATTATCCTGTTTGTACAATACTGTGGAATACTGCACAGCATTATGAACTTTATATATACTTAATAGTAAGAGCAGCTACAAAAATTCTGTTTCTAATTTGTTTCTAAATCAACACAGACAGGTTTGCAAGGTATATATTAAAAAAACACCCCCATAAATGTCACGATGACAGTACAAATAACACTAGACAGATATATGGACTGAAGGTGGTAACAGGAGAGCCTTGAAACTTTGGAACAGTTGTAGGAAAATAAAATGACCTCCCATGATTATTTTTATCTTGTTAGCTGGTATCACATGCTGAATATCAGTTCAGCCCTTAAACATGTTTAGGTAAATAACCAGCAATGTTTACAGTGTCCTTTATGCTACAGCTGAACCATGCTTTATTATATTGGAGACTTATGTTAAATAATCATCTGATCTGGAAGCAGTTATACTTGACATTGAATGGTATGTGGGTATCACTGTTCTTGAGTTTAAAAGTGCTAAGTTTTAACTTTAAAGTTACCGTGGCAAAATGTATATTTTATTTAAAGTGATACAGATAAGATTCTATCAATAATAAGAAATTAGACAGTATAACTAAGAAATAAGTACCATAACCCTTTTTTTAGTACAAGAATCTCAGCCTTATCTCAAGGCCGACTTTCTGATCAGTCGAACTGAGCAGAGCACAAATCCTCATCAAGGCTGGAGAAGAAATATAAATAGTTCTCAAGCCTGCAGGAGGATCACAATGCCCATGGCCCTGTGTGGATTTCATATCTGACTCTGTGCTCTACACAGTTCAGCTGCTTGGATAGTTGGACCATTGGGTAAAGCTGGGCTGGGTCTTGGTTGGGGGTTATTTGTAAAAAAAGGAAGCCCAAAGTGTGATACTGTAATATTTTTGATAATTAATAGTATTATAAGTGTTAGTATTACATCACACTAAAGAAGTATATTTAATGCTGTAATAAACAAACTAACCATAAGGTAATGTGCTATTCTATTGTCATGAGACAATGTAATCTGCTACAGAAGAAGGTTCCAACTGGGATTTAAAATAGGCCTGGCATTTGAAGTACACAAAAGGTCCAAACAGGCCCCCACAGGTCCAATAAACAGTGATGGTCAATGGCATCTTACAGCAGCCCATCTGCCATTTGCCAGAATCCCCAGATAGTCAGTCTGGGCCTATACTGAGGGATTTTCTCAATGCAACAGGGGAGACAGATAGGGTTGCCAGCCTTCCTATATATTTATATTTTTTCCCTATTAATAAAATTGGGATCAGACATCATTTTTATTGGCCAGGCCGGTAAAATACCAGCCAAGTGACAACCCTAGACACAGATTGAAAGTTGTTTTGGGCAGTGCCGTCTTGTATCAGTTGTTTTTTCTTTAATGTAAATTATATGTTCACTGCATACACCCATCTATTGTACATTACTGTGGAATACACTGGCACTTCATATATACTTGTTTATAATAATAGCCCTGTAATCAAGCCCTGAAATCCAACATTGTTCTAACTGCACTAAACCTGGGACTAACTGTGGTTGAAAAATAATGATCTCAAAGGCAGCAAAAATGCAGGGATGGAGAAGGGTCTAACCAGTATGTCACTGGAGTACACCAACTAAGGTTGCCATTTGGCTAGTATTTTACCAGCTTGGCCAGTAAAAACTTTGATCCCAATGTTTTTAATAGGAAGACTGGTATCTACTCCAGTAAAAGGTAGCAACCTTAACCAGTGGAGTAACTAGTGCGCCTGGCCCCCCTGCATAAAAATCTTCAGAGGGGCCCGCCGCACTTCGATCCCCATCATCTTTTTCTGAACATTAGTTGGCACAAGTCAACCTTTTGTGCAGTGACTAATGTATATTTTTTTAACCCTTTATAAAGTTTTTTTGGGATTTCACTTTATGTTTATTTACTGATAAAAATATAGCTTGTAGCACATAACATATATGTTTTCTCTTATTTCTGGCAGAGTGCTCCTGTGACATTCTCCAATGAATTTCAGACCTTAAAGTTTGAAGAGTGCCTACGTTGTTGGAAGATGGTGAACACTTGATTTGGGACTTCCTTTTTTCACAGGGAAGGTGAAAATTTGGAGAAAATGGATAGGGATATAGAAACAGAATCAAGGGTCACACAGGAATACATTATAGTAAGGGTTTTTTGGTTCTCATTTTAATTACAGAATTAAATGGGACCTGTCATCCAGGAATAAAAAGCTGTATAATAAATTAAACACGAAACCCAAATTATTTTCTTAATTAAGATACCCATACCTGTTATAAATGGATTTAAAATCTTATCTTATCTATCAATCATATATTGTTTGCCCTGCCTCTATGCCTTAGGCATAGAAGAGGGGCAGGCAATTGTTTCAATTTCCATTCTGCACTTCCTAGTTGTCACTGCACTCTTCACATTCCCCCTCTCTCCTCACCATCAATTTATGCAGCCAGTTCGTGGGCATGTGCATCAGGTCCACAATTCTGGCACTTAAGATTTTGGCAAGATACAAAGCTTTCCTTAATAACACTGTTCACAAAATGGCTGCTGCCTACTTGCTGTGATTGTGTAAATCCAAGAAGTAAAACAAAATTTAAAGAATTTATATAGCGTAAGTAATGTTTATTTTGGTTGACTAACTTTATAGAAAGGAATTTGGAATTTTTTCTTAGGGTGAATGGTCCCCTTTAATGATTGTTAGCAATAAAACCTACAGGACCTACAGTCTCACTCTGGTGTAAAGCTGAACTTTGTCCATGGCCCCACTTTACCAGTAATGTCTAATACCCTCCCTCCTCCTTCTGTTCACCATTGCCTAATTTTATACTCGCATCTGCCTTGCCCCTGGGCCACCATTAGGGGGGAGAGGGGATACTGTTGTTGCAGGACTGCTAAATTCTAATCCAAAAAGGGGCCCAGCTGCATAGCGCAAGGTTGCATGAATTGTGTTATTTACTTACATAAACTTCTTCAACTTGTCTAGAAATGTATGTGACTTAATTAGTAACTCTACTAACCATCAATTACTTAGCCATACATTAGCAAATTAATGGAACTACTTATTATAGATTAACATCAACTGTTTATATTGGGATCAATTTACTGAAATATATGAACTGTCAACTTAACGGTGTCCTCCAGCAGTTGCAGGGTCTGTTTACTATATTTTTGTCCTTGCAAAACCTACCTACCTGCAAGCTAATTGTTTGTGTAGTATACACAAGAGTTGTGGCCAAAAAATGTTGGTACTACACTCTCTTTTGTCACAGCTCCTCCCCTTTACATCATGGTCTCACCCAATTTAGGATACAACCTGACCCCTTTACATTACAGTCCACTCCACTCCCTTTTAACTCCACCCCCCCACATTGTAGGTTCGGCGGGAATGTATTTAACTTAAATAAATCATTTAACCTTGGTATATTTTATTCCAACTCTTTTTTGGGTTATAAACTCAAGGACTACTACAAGTGATCTACAGCACCCAGGGAGCCTTAAATGGACAGATTCCAACTGAGCATGCAATAAGCTGTTATTCAAGCAGCAGCTGGAAAAAAGACAATTTGTACTTAGCACTGGAAGTTGCTCTTTACATCTGTACATCTCCCTAGGGACTGTACGTCTAAAATATGTTACAGAAAGGGCAGTTAATTAAGCTGGTAAAGTAGTTGGAATATCTCCCTTTTAAATAAAAAGCCAAAGAATAAAACTACTACTAAATATGAAGCAATTGTTATAAATAAACTGCTAATCAGCTACATTAAAGGGCACATTTACTATTGGTTGAATATCGAGGGTTAATTAACCCTTGATATTCAGCCGTCAAAGTAAAATCCTTCAACTTCGAATATCGAAGTCGAAGGATTTACCGCAAATCGTTGGTTTCGAACGATTCGAAGGATTTTAATCCATCGATCAAACGATTTTCCTTCGATCAGAAATTGCCTAGAAAGCCTATGGGGACCTTCCCCATAGGCTAACATTGTACCTCGGTAGGTTTTAGGTGGCGAAGTAGGTGGTCGAAGTTTTTTTTTAAAGAGACAGTACTTCGACTATCGAATGGTCGAATGATTTTTAGTTCTATTTGAAGTCGAACTCGAAGGTAGAAGTAGCCAATTCGATGGTCGAAGTAGCCAAAAAAAACATTCAAAACTCTTAAGTTTTTTTTCTTCTAATCCTTCACTTGAGCTAAGTAAATGTGTCCCTAATTGTTTGCTTTTTTCCTATTCAAATGAGATATTCAATACACACACATATACACAAATTCATAACAACTAAAACTGAGGCTAACTGCATAATCAGGAATTTATAGTGACACAATTGTTTTTGACACATGCTGGCATTCAGTGGCACAACTACCAGAGGAGCAGGGGGTGCATCAACATCTGGCCCAGTCCCTCTCCAGTAGGGCCTGCAGTGAGCTACAGGGTGGTAAAGGCTTGAAGGTAAGATTGTGAGAGTCCCAGCAGGATTACAGACTGTGGGCTGGGTGCTGGTTTTGCGCCTGTTCATGCCACTGCTAAATATTTAAATGAAATATTAATATGTTTGATTATTATGTGTATCTGCTGTTATTCACATACAGGGGATCATAGTTCAGGGACACCTGTGTACATCAGTGTACTTACATATTTAGGTACTTATTTTCCTCAAGGGTTGTTCACCTTTGAGTTAACTTTTAGTATGTGTAGAGAGTGATGTTCTGAGAGTATCTGCAATTGTTTTTCCTGTTTTATTATTTGTGAGTTATTTAGCTTTTTATTCAGCAGATCTCCAGTTTGCAATCTATCAATCAGGTTGATAGGGTCCAAACTACCCTGACATTGATTTGAATAAGAGACTGGAATATGAATAACAGAGGACATGAATAGAAAGATGAGTAATAAAAAACAATAACAATAATTTTGTAGCTTTACAGGGCATTCTTTTTTAGATGGGGTCAGTGACCCCCATTTGAAAGCTGGAAAGACTCAGAAGAAATAATTAAAACTATAAAAAATAAATCATGAAGATCAATGTTAAGGTTGCTTATTCTATTACATACTAAAAGTTAACTTTAAAGTGAAACAATGTCAAACTAGTCCTTCTGGTGCTAACTCATTTCACTGTTCCGGCATTAAAGGAGAAGGAATGTCGTTTAGCAGTTCGGGGTGCCAAATGTTAGGCACTCCCAAGTGAATGTTCATACTCACCTGAAACCCTGGGCCAGTGCATCTATCAGCAGAAAACTGCACTGCCCCGGGGTTATTCCAGCGAGCACCACGGAGCGATCCTCTTCCAGCTTGTTCTTTCTTTGCGCGGCTGTGCATGCGCATTAGAGTGAAAAGCCGAACTTTAACGAAAAAGCCGGCTTTTTCATTCTACTGCGCATGCGTCTCCCCCGGGAAATTTGAGGAAAGAAAAAGCCGGAAGAGGATCACTCTGTGGTGCTTGCTTGAATAAACCGGGGTTTCAGGTAAGTAAACTACATTCACACTAAACGACTTTCCTTCTCCTTTAAGGCTTCCTTAAAGTCCACAGTGGGCATAAGGCTATTGCTAGTTACAAAGTGAATCACAGAAATATTATATCAGGCAAGGGCAACGGCACAGAGTTCTCGGACAGGGATTTCATGGGACTTTTTTTTGTATGTGTGGTGTTTGGGTTATTTAGCTTTTAAGTCATCAGCTCTCCAGTTTGTGATTTCTGCAATCTGGATGCTAGGGTCCAAATTTCCCTAGCAACTATGCACTGGTTTGAATAAAAGACTGGAATTTGAATAAGAAAGGCCTGAATAGAAAGATAAGTAATAAAAAGTAGCAATAACAATACATTTGTAGTTTTACAGAGCATTTAATTTTAGATTGGGCCAGTGACCCTAATTTGAAAGCTGGAAAGTTTCACATAATGAAAAAAATTACAGAAAATAAAAAATGAAGTCCCATTGAAAAGTTGCTTAGAATTGACCCTTCTATAACATAATAAAAGTTAACTTAAAGGTGAACCACCACTTTAAATAACACAACAAAATACTTTGGGTGGGGTCCCAAAAATAAGTACAAATAAATCCTAATAGGTTTAAAGAAGAGACAGGAAAGAAATGAAAAAACTAAAACTGTAGCAAGCTTATTCTGCTTCAGCACAAGGCAGCAGGAAGTAGGAGAAAGCTAATGAGGGAGGGTGTTATTCAAATTTAGTTGGTGCAGCCCAACCCCAGCAGGTCATGATTCCTTGTCTGCTGTGCTCTCCTTGCCCCACTCCTATTCTGAAGCAGAACAAGAACATGCACATATATATGAATAAAGTTCACCCTCTTGTAAAATATAAGGATATTATAAGTTACAGAGAAGTTCCATGACCATATAGTATATGTTTATATATTTATACAGGTCATGGAACTCCGAAGTGACTTCTAATATCCTTATATTTGCAGGTATTTATTATAATATACATGTTTCAGTATGTCATGTGACAGAAATGACATCACTAAGCTCCAAATATAACCAATGACATCACTAAGCACCATTTAGAAGGATATCATTTTACAGGATATTTATGGCTCTTGTCTATTATATATATATATATATATATATTATATATATATATATATATATATATATATATATATATATATATATATATATATATATAATTATTATAGATAGTCATGCAGGTATCAGTTTGCAATATCTGCATCCCATCTATTATGTCCTGTCTGGATTCTGCAAAAAAGAGATATCAGCTTTCCTTAAAGTCAGTTATCATTATAGCCATTTGTAGATCCAGCAGACACATACAGCTTAAAAGCTGTCAAACGCCAAAGAGCAACCGATATGCTAAAAAACAAATATCACTGCCTGTCAATAATAAATGTCACCCAATCAATTCATCATCAGTACTAACCACCGAGCTTCGGTGAGTAAGTATTATGGATTATGTGAAACCCCCACGAGAAGTCCATGCATGTCTTTGATTGTTGGCCAACCCCTCCCCACTAAGACATTTTATTATTGGTCTCCACTTTTTAGCTTTTTGTTTGTAAGAATCTAAACCACTGTGTATCTGTTAGATTCACTGACCACACATTTCTGTCTCAAAATGAATAGGAGAATGCTTGATCCAATAACATCCAGTAAAAAATAATAACAATAAAAACCAGGCCTCACAATCTGCTTTCTGGCAGCTAGGGGAACAGACCCTAGCAACCCAACTAGATATAATTTATAGTTTTACTTGAGGGAAAGGCAGAAGAGAAAGGAGAATTATGAAAACCATGTACACAATTAATAAAAAAAAAGTGAAAACAATGCTATTTCATTTGGCATTGCCATTAACGGTGAGCTTCTCCTTTTGCTTAATCTACTACTAATTTCCAACGTACTCATCTGTAACATATTTCCTCCACTAACAAACATAAAAAATACTTTCTTTTCACTGGGAAGAATATGGCGAAGAGAAGAAGTAGAAATATTGTAATCTGCTCTTTTTCTCAAGAAGGAACTTCATTATCGTACTACCTGGCTGCAAGTATTTGTAGTGGTTTACTATGTTTTCTAGAAGAGGTTGAAAGTTGTATGTTACATATCAAAATATTGTCATTTCTAATCCAGTTTCCCGAGGAACAAGAGCACAAATGTAAACCATATGCAGACAACTGGCTATTTGGCATGAATACAGAGGAATTTTAAGGCCACTTTAAAAAAAAAAAAAAACCCCTGAGCTGCAGCTTGCAGTTTTTAAAGTGACAAACGGTTTAATAGCAGCAGTGAATGTGAAGGGAAGGCCATTTTAACTACAGTCCTATAATAATAAATCTCTGTGATGGTAATAGGAACAAGTGTGGAAATTATCCTGAAGTCTCATAATATACTAGCATATCATTTTAGAAAGAACTGAACAAATTCTGTATTGTTGCAGATAGACTACACATAGTCTAAGTGTAACTAGTATGTGTCATTTTTATTCTGCTTAACACCACTCTGAATCAGAATAACTAGCATGTGTCATTTTTATTTTGCTTAACACCACTCTGAATCAGAATACAGCAATAAGTTTTCTATAATTGAACAGGACAGAATAAGCATTACATAGGCATGCACCGAATCCTTCAATTTTGTGTTTGGTTGAATACCAATCCTGTCAAATATCAAAATGAATCCAAACCCTAATCTGGATATTAAAATCTGGTCAAAAATTGCGTCACCTTGTTATGAAGAGGCTTAATGCCACATGACTTTAAGGGGTTTTTGGATTGAGTTCAGATAAGCGCTTAAGGTTTATCAAAATCAGGCAAAAATTGCTGGGATTTGGGCAAATCCTGATCCGAATCCTCAATTCCGTGCATCCCTAGGATTACAGTCCCACTATGCACTATCACACGACAAACAACTAAGTTTACAAATGTCACAGCTCTAGTGCACCTAACCACATACACAGCTTTACCTTGTCTGGTAAAAGAAAGAAGCTGCCAGAAAACTGGAAAGAGGGAAAGCAGACAAGCACAGTTAATAATTAGATATCAATAATTCTATACAGACAAAGAACCTGCCACTGTGCCTTTATATCTATAGATATAATAAGATATATATATATATATATATATATATATATATATATATATATATATATATATATATATATATGTGCACAGTGTACATGCATACATATATCTAAATGTGCCAACTCCCACACTCTAAGCAGTGTCTTTTCCTACACAACTGTCAATTGCTCGTGCCAAATGTGCTGTAAAGTGTCACTAGAGCCCAGTAAGCCATATAAGGCACAGTGAGCACTTACTGATTTTCTCCTCGTCTCTGGAGAATGGAAAGCAGCAGAGCTGGCCCATGGCACCTCGCTTGTCCTGTTAATCCTCACAGGCAGTTGATTATTGCAGAACGCTGCAGCTTTACTCATGGAGAGACAGGCAAGGGAGGAGAGGAGGAAGAAAGGATGGTGAGAGGAAGAGACTCCTCCTCCCTGTCCTGTAGCTCCAGCCTTTGCTTTAGCACTGACAGTGGAGACGAGTCGTGTGAGGCACTTTGTTCTTGCCTGGAATTAGTCATTGCTGTATGCCTTATCATACATAAACACAGCCATGATTTATGATTTTGATTATAAATATATATATAATTTCTTTTCTTAGCAAAGTACACTGCCAGTTCCACCTAGTTCCTTTGTTACAAACTCTTATAATCAATATTGTGCATGCAAGTTTTTTTTACCAATGATGCACTCCAGTAATAATGTACAAGTCTAACCAGATTCCCTCCAACTAAATTACCCTTCTCAGAATCCCCTGGAGGTGCTGCATTATAAAAAGCTGCAGAATGCCGCAACTCGTAAAGTGCAGCATTGTGTAAATAAGGTTGAGATAAAACATTTATTGTATATTGACCAAACAGCAGGCACAGGACATGGTGAGCCAAAATCATAAGAGCAACTTATTTAAACAATATATTTATTATTATTGTACAGTACAGCTGCAAAATATATAAGCACCATACTGCTCAGATTTTATTTAAACCTGATGTGGAGTGATAAATACATGCAGCATTTACACAGGCAGAACTAGAGCTTCTGGTAAAATCCTGGAGCAGAGAATCTCCTCTATATTTTCCTTTTTGCTATAGAAGCCCATCGTAAACTAAATTGACGTTATTATTTTATTGCAATTTTTGTTCTGGGGGTCACACACAGGACAAGAGTTCAAGTATTTTCAGATTTAAATGGAAATGCCTGAACCACGGTTGGGGAAACAGGGTCCTGCTGTACACGACATGCATCAGCTGGAGATGCCAACATGGGGAAATGTTCATAGGAAAACAATGCCTAGGGATAATGCAGTGGAATGACAGACAGGAGAGACCGTTATATTACAGGTTTTGGATCTATTATCTGTAAACCTGTTATACAGTCCTTAGTGTTCTATTTCAGCAAAAAAAAAAATTTCATTGTTAAATGCTTTGATTATTCTTTAATAACACAGCATGCTGCATTTACTGCAACAGCTAAAATCAGACGTGCCAATTTGGGTTGCCACCTTTTCTGGAAATAACATACTGGCCTTCCCACAGCCAGGAGTGACACCCTCATTTACCCCAACCCCCATCACCCTCAGTAACTGCTCAATTGCCTACTTATTACTTTTCACCTGAAGTAATGTTAACCCCCACCATTGCAAAGCATTGTAAACACACCTCACAAACAGGCAACACCATGCAGATCAAGGGAGACGAGGCCAAGGGGCATAATAAGGTATGGCCAGGAGGTGTAACAGGCATAGTATAGATGCATCTGCAAAATAAAATTCCCAAAACAATTGGGTTTTTCTAAATGTTTTTAGTAGCAAACAACCTGCAGAAATACAGTAGCTGGGATTCAGCCAAATCCTGAACCATGCAAGTGCAGTTGCCAGTAGCAACCAGTCAGTCATTATTTTAGATAGTCTACTTTAAATCCCTTGTACAGCACTGCCAAATACTTATATACTGAATGCACTTTATGAAGATGTTTTTAATAAAAAAATAATGTGTAGGGAATCTAATGTGTCTTGTATTTTGCATTATCGTACATGCCCTCTGTGAACCTTGTCGTGCCCTTTCTTAACCACTGCATTTTCCTTCTGACACGTTTCACTATATGTGACAAGTACAGAGTTTAATGGTCTCTCTAGGTCAGGGGTCCCCAACCTTTTTTACTCGTGAGCCACATTTAAATGTAAAAAAGACTTGGAGAGCAACACAAACATGAAAAAGTCCATGGGGATGCCAAATAAGGGCTGTGATTGGCTATGTGGTCACCCCTATGTGTACTGGCAGCCTAAAAGAGGGTCCGTTTGGCAGTACACCTGGTTTTTATGCAACCAAAACTTGCCTCCAAGCCAGAATTTCAAAAATAAGCAACTGCTTTGAGGCCTCTGGGAGCAACATCCAAGGGGTTGGTGAGCAACATGTTGCTCGCGAGCTACTGGTTGGGGACCACTGCTCTAGGTTATTCTCACTGTCACTATTATCTTTCCTATTAATAGAAATAATGTTATGACCTCCCTACGCACCTCTTTCCTGTGATTTAAGCACACTCAGACTCTGTAATGAACATGTAACACATGGATAGATTTTATGCTACAGGAAAGAGTGCAATGATAAAACAGCCAGACTGCTGACTCCTACTGAGCTTAGTTTCAAATAAATACATGGCTGACCTGTTAACACAGTTTCCTCTGAGTGCTAAGTCTGCTTGGTAAACACTGTTCCATTTAGAGCAGATTTGAACTTTCTTTTTCTGCTCCTCAGCAGAAAACACAGGTTAATGTGAAAATCATTTGAAATGGAGATTCACAATTACCTTTTACTCACTCCCTTGTGGCTAGTTGAAGAAGGTGCCAGTCTGGCAGAGAATGAGATGACGGAGCTCTGCAATGAAGTGCTGCAGCCTCAAACAGGTTTAAAAAACAAAATAAGCATATATCATTATCACCCTAACCTCTGTCTGTACAATCGTATATATATATATATATATATATATATATATATATATATATATATATATATATATATATATATATGGAAAGTGAGCTCCGACATGAAAACTGGACCAATGGAATGGACTGCCTGTTCCTTCCAGAACACTATTGCTTCCAGGGCCAGACAGCAAGATTCTTTAAACCATTCCCTGTTTATAACCATCTCCCTCCCTTTCATCTCCTATTGGGGAGAAATTGAAGGTAAAACTCACCTTTTTACATATTTCTTTGGTCATTCTAACATAATCTATATGCAATTATATTAGGCTACCAAGACATTGTGGATGAGCACTGTTTTGCTAATGTTTGAATATGTGTCTCTCCACTCCCTGTATTTGTGCTGAGGCCCTTGTCACTTACTTTTAGGCAATAACCTTCCAAATATGTTGATGGAATTAAGCAATCAATTAAACTTACACTTTTGGCTTCTGATAAAAGATTACTGATAAGTTGAACACCTTGTAATATTAGAAGCCAGATTTATTGTTTGTCAGTGTGTAACTGATGCCTATGGTGGTCTGAATTCAACCTTGGCATCTAGCCTCCCTGCCCAGGGCTATTTTGTATATCGTTTAGAAAACTACTAAAAAAAGCAAAAATGTAATAACACAAAATCAACTATAAATAGCTGGTATAAGAAAACAGTTGTATATCAAGGAATAAAAGCAGTTTTAATAAGTGCTGCTTAGCTGATCTATGATAAAGCAAAAGGCTGCTGTACAGCTGCCCAGTAACAACATCCCTACTGCTTAAGTTATTGCCTTGTCTTCCAGGTGGAAGTAGAGAATTATATATATATATATATATATATATATATATATATATATATATATATATATATATATATATATATATATATATATATATAAAAACAAGGGAAAGTTGTGCTCACCACTATTTTTTAAAACCATTAGGCGGGGGTGCAATGAGGGTGTGACCACAAAATACATATAGTCAACTACAAGAGGTACTCTGCACTCAACCCATTATCAATATATTTAAGACAGCGACATTTTGTGCATACTGCTACTAAAAAATGCCTTACCCTTTAAACAACACAGGGATTGTTTGTCCATATATTGCAATATATTTAAGCTGGCCAACTACGTCAAATATATTGATAATGGGTTGAGTGCAGAGTACCTCTTGTAGTTGACTATATATATATATATATATATATATATATATATATATATATATATATATATATATATATCCTTGAGAAAGGTCCTAACAAGGACTGAAACTCTGCTGCTTAAGTTATTGCCTTGTCTTCCAGGTGGAAGTAGAGAAATATATATATATATATATATATATATATATATATATATATATATATATATATATATATATATATATATATAAAATCGTGGACAGCACTCCATAATCAATCAGACTGAGCAAAGCATTAAATCTTTGAAAGGTTTATTGGTGGACCAACGTTTCAATTCCGCACAGGAATCTTCGTCAGGGTGAGAACAGTGCCAAAAACACAGGCAGCCAATTTAAGCAGAAAATGGCGCCAAATACTTGTTGCTATGGTGCCTAGTAACCCATGTGTGGGAAAAAAAAGGTGTAAAGTGCTGGAAAGAAAGAGAATACACGCAAATACATAAAGTCCCCCTTACCTTCTGGTGTGTGCGCATCGTGCCAGCTGGAATAATAAGGAGGGATAGAAGTCTTAGAGATCTACTGGTTCGCACAGATTTTGCGAAATCTACTGGTTCGCACAGATTTTGCGAAATCTACTAATACAGACACCAGCTGGCTGAGTACACAGAAAAAAACAGGTTGCTACAAATGCCCAGATTGCGTCACATGCAGAAATCTTCTCACGGGCCCTGATTTCCCTCATCCACACACGGGAAAAAGGTTTAAAATTGCATATAGACTTAGCTGCACATCTTCATTTGTGGTATACATCATCACCTGTGTTTATACTACGTTAAACTACGTTTAAAGATTTAACAGTCTGTTTGATTATGGAGTGCTGTCCGCGATGGATATGTTTGTAAAAGTTTTATGGCCTGGCACCCAGCATTTGGATTACTCTTTTGGTTGTGCGTTCCTATTTCAGATATATATATATATATATATATATATATATATATATATATATATATATTTCAGATATATATATATATATATATATATATATATATATATATATATATATATAAAAATCCGAAGGGTTGCCAGCACTCTCAATAAATGTATCACATTTGCTAGTGGGACTAAAAGATAAACCTTTTTGTAACACAGATAACTGTTTTGGTGTTAACATTGTATCTGATATGTTGAATACTAATGTTTCTGAGTCTTCTTTGTTGTCCTGGAGGGTTGCTGTCTCGGTTCGGTGGCAGTGGTATAGTCCCTGGGATAGCTCTGCCTTGTGCTGTTGTCCAGTGCGCTTCCTCTTGCCTCTGCGCGTCTTGGGGGGCTGTAATCTAAAAAAGAAGACGATGTGGAGCTTTCCATAGCATTCTCTGCATAGTTGTCAGGGATATTCCAGCGAAGCTTCTTCCCTTGCGGTCGACTTCTCTGTGTGATGTCAGTGCGCTCGGCGCGGTCACGTGATGTGCCGTGACGTCGGCCATGTTGCGTTCCACCGCCTACTGCGTTCCACTGGTACACTTGTCCGGTTCTATAATCCTCCACATCTCGATTAAACTTAGTTCTCTTCCGGTCCTCAACAGTCCTCCGATGTCTGGAGATTATTTCATCTGTTCTGGTGAGAATTTCCCTTAATTTATCAGCTTGTAGGAAATGTTTCAATTGGATCTCTATTTCTTTTATTCGTGTATCCACTTCCGGAATACTGTTCTGTAAATATTCTATGTTTAACAGTAATATATCAACGAGCACTTGTTCACTATTTGCTCATAACATTTAATAAAGTCAGTGTTATCCTGGAAAATAGTGGGTCTCAGGTTTACAAGTAAGCCACGTGGAATCCGCTTCAGTTTGTAATACTCTTTAAGCGTTATGGAGTGGAGTTCCAAACCTGTAAGGCGTCTTTTCTCCTTCTGTAGTTCCCGTTTAAGGCCATTGAACAAAGAACAATCTGAAGACCAGTACCAGCACATGATCTGCATAACCCGAAATGTTTTGAAAGAACGGGTATCTGATGTGGTAGAGGTACTAATTTTGAGTCTCAGATTGCTGTATTTTCTCATTTTTATCAAAAAAATATTTTCAAAAAAATATTTTTGAAATGTTGTAATTTTTTTAAATAATTAACTGTCTAATTCGATCTTTTAAAATATTTACACTGTCTAATTCGATATTTTATTAAGATACATGGATTTGCACAAGCTGTTTGAATTATGGACATTTTTTGGACTATTGTTCATGGATAAATTGGAGCACATTGGATCGCATGATCTGTAAATGTTTGACAAATGTGGATATATTTTAACTAATTTTTATTTAGATGTTTCCCTAATCCCTCCCACTGTTTCATCACACCACTCCCCTCAATTAGTCTATTTAACACAACACTTTGAATGTAAGTTCAGGCTTGAGAAAGGGCCCTGTGTGGCCCGAAACGTTGCCATGTTTTGAAGTCTGCAATGAGCCAATAAAAGTCACTTTTTGCATTACCAAAACGGATTTGTGTGCTACAGCTATTTTGGACTTTGCTTTTAAACATCTGTCCAGTAAATTCTACCCGCTGATTGGTTGCTATGGGTTACTGCTCCTGGGCAAACTTAGTGCCTTTTAATACATAACCCTCATAGTGAGGTGCAGAGGAATGAAGAGCTTTACAAGTTATGAGAAGTTTATACTTTATTCTTTGCTTTAGGGGAAAGCAAAGGGGGAGCTGTACTTTCTTGTATGAGAGGAGGAGAATTATAGCAGCAGAATTTAATACAGACTGTTATAGGGAGAAATGGGAATTAGAGGGCCAGTTAGTAGCATATTGCAGTAGTCTAGGCCAGATGGGACAAAAGCATGCATGAGCATTTTAGCTGTTGCTTGTGAAAGAAATAGACTAGCCCCAGGCAAAGTAATGAGTTGACAGTGTTAATGAGCATGTGATCAGTAGAAATAGTAAAGGGAAAACAGACATCCCTGTGTCAAGATCAACGAATCAGAGGTATTACATTGCCATCTGCCAAGTGTCAATCGGAGGGAGCAGGAAGCCTGGGCACACATACAGCACTGTACTTTGGTCCGGTGCCAGATGGTTTTATACTTAAAGTTTTCATCAGCGGTTGGGGAGGTTTTTTATTTTAGAAAAAAAAAATAAATAAATATATATATATATATATATATATTACATAGGCACCTGAAGGACCACCAATAGCTTATCCTAGGCACAGGCCCTTGGGTGCCTATATATATACATACATACACACACATATATGTGGTATATACTATACACAGTGTCGGACTGGCCCACTGGGATACCATGAAAACTCCCGGTGGGCCCAGGTGTCAGTGGGCCCTCCTGCTTCTAACCATTTGGCCTATTTCATGGCCATTTTTGTATTTCTTTAATAATGGAAGAATAGAGTATAGGGGGGGTCATTTATCAACACTGGGAAAATTTGCCCATGGGCAGTAACCCATGGCAACCAATCAATTTGCTGCATTGTTCTACTTACAGCTGGCTTCAAAAAGATAATCACTGATTGGTTGCTATGGGTAACTGCCCATGTGCTGATTTGCCCACTGTTGATAAATGAGCCCTAGTATGTAGAGATAAAAGACTAGGGGAATAAAGAGGCTGAGTGAGGAGAGGAGGAATAATAGTTTGGAAAGTGGGCCTATAGTCTAAAGGTTTTCTGCTGGCCCCTGGCATCCCAGTCCAACACTGCAACCAGAAACTGGAGAGATGTTGGTTAAAAAGCTAAATAACTCAAAAAATGCGAATAAGTCAATTTAAAGGTGAACAGCCAGTTTTACACAGCATTTAACTTGATTATAACTGTATTTTATATTTCTTATTATTTCATTATTTGTACTATTAATGTATGCTTCTACAGTACAGTGATGTGTATACAAATAGCGCTATATAAATAAAAATGTACATATATACATACAGTACATTGTAAAAGTCAATGTACTGAGCTTCCTCTTGGAACTACAACTCCAATCATCTCATGTCAAATAAATCACAAGGACAATAACTATAGGTGACATGGAACTTGACTCAGCCACCACTGATGATGACATTATTTCTAATTGCAGGGCTTTACAGTCACTTTTGAAAACACAGCAGACCTAAATATACAGTATTTGTATTCTACATGTAGTATTTCTAATATAGTTGTTTCTAGAGAAGATGGAACAACCATGGAACATAGTTTAATTAAAGCAGTTCTAATTGAAATTGTTTCCAGTACATGGTAAATGTAAATTGCTATATTCAGAGAGATATTTTCTGCAACAATATAAAGGTGTACACAAATAAACTGATGTTGTACAGTAGTAAGAATTGTTAAAAAAAATCCTTTGAGCTATATACTAATTATGAGAGTTGTTTCACTTACTGCTCTATAACTAAAGCAGGGCAACTGGGAAATTCGCTGATTACACAGTAGAACCAATTGACAATTCATCTAGCTGGATAAATGTAACATTTACAATGTGTAACTGGAAGATTTTTATGATTTTCACCCACAGAGGGCTGCTGTTTGTGATAACAACACAGGCGTCATCTTGGTCAGATTTCCAACCATAAAACTGTTATTCTCTTTGTAGGTTAGATTTAGCAAACACGTTGTAAATCATAACATATGCATATAATTTACAGCCAAAGGACAATGTTGCAATAGTGGAATATGGCATTTAAGAAACGAAATAAAGCAATGCAGAGGGATAGTTATAGACTGGGTGTCATGTCTACCCAGAATGGTGTATCCCCCATAGTGCTGTACAGATTTTCATATTTCAAGAACAGTACTGTACTATTCATTCAAACTAAAAAGTTATGAAAACACTATTGCATGTTCATTTTATTCCAAAGTACCTGTATTACCTTTTACTGTTTCTAGCCTTAACTGTAATAATTCTGTATAAGGTAGATTATTGAACAAATAAGGCCCAATTTATTTTGTTGTGTTAAAACAAATTGATTGCCAGACATAGAAATATAAAAAATTGTGTATTTATCAAGTTGCGTATATATTTTTGGCCTAAAAATTTTTGTATACAATTTCAGTTTTAAAACCAGCAGGCACCTGAAAATGCTGTGTAAAAAATAGCCTATTTTTACATGAAATGGTGTAAAACAAAGGCATCAAATACAGTGATTATTCATCATAAAATAAAATGCATCTTGATAAATATTCCATTTACTTTACACTGCTTTTTGACCATTTTCTAGCATTAATCCTTTTACATAGCGTGCTAAATAGTCCTCTTATTGTTGTCTGGGAATCTATATTTAAAGGTCCAGATTCAGGCCAAATAAGGAGCAGGCCAAAGGTTGGGATGGACAGAGTACGAGTCAATAAACAAGCCAAAGTTACCTGACTTGCATAAATACTACAAGGCGGCAGTATTGAGTAGAATACTAGATTGGTCGCACCATCTAGATAATAAATTATGGGTTGAAATTGAACAACAGGCGATAGCGACGCATCTTCTGCATCTCCCATGGATTGATAGAATTGATAGGAGACTCTTGACCAAGAAACACCCCCTCTTGAACAACACTTTAGAGATCTGGGATAGCCTCCCACCATCGTTAAATATAACCCAGTACCCATCCCCTTTAATTCCTATAACAAATAACCCGGCCTTTCCCCCGGCAATGGATAAGGGCCAATATAAACTCTGGCTGGTGGATGACCATCTACAATTTATACATTTGCTAGATGGAGGTAAAATGATATCTAAGGACGTACTTGTGCAGCGACGGACTTTCACCCCTCTCATGCATCTTCAATATGGCCAACTCAGTCATTTTTACAACTCTTTGGGAGGAGATAAAGCCTTTATTAGACCATTGACTGATTTCGAAAAGTTATGTACCAGCTCTTCCCCTCCCAAGCATACTCTCTCGTCCATATATAAAGGTCTTATAGGGGCAGGCAAGATAGAAGAGTTGAAATTTATAAAAACGTGGACCAGAGAACTCAACATCGTGTTATCAGAAAATGAAACTTTAGATATGATACGCACCTTGTCGAGAAGCTCTAGATGTAGCAGGCTACAAGAGTTAAATTATAAATCCTAACAAATTGGTACTATACACCTTCTAGGCTACATAAACTCTTTCCGACTGCAACACGCACATGCTGGAGATGTCGAGATGGGGAGGGCACTTTGTTACATATTTTTTGGACTTGTCCTATGATTGAACAATACTGGAAACGTGTTCTCCAAATATGCTCGCACGTAGCTAATGGGAGGGACCTTAATGACCCCTCGACCCCTCATATTCTTTATTATTCCACATGTCCCCCGAAGATAGAATAAATTTTACCAATTCAGCACTTCCTCATTTGTTGAATGCTGCTAAACTGTTAATCCCTGGACGTTGGAACACGCAACGTGTGCCCACGATCAGGGACTGGCTAGCGAAAGTAGACGAGATTCAACAATTTGAGGAACGCTCCGCACGTACTGAGAAACAATTGAGAGTCTATTCTGCCCAGTGGATGACTTGGTTCTTATTCAAAGGTGAAAGGGAATACAAGCAACTCGTACTCTGAATGCAAGTGTATTTTTATTGTATGGTTTCAAGAAAGGATATTAAAGTACGCTACTAGTGAAGCATGCGCCCCTTCCCCTCTTCTATTGTTCTTTGGAACCCATTTATTTCAGTTATGAGTGATGATGTGCTATTATTAGAAACAGTCTCATAATGTATGTAATTTTTGTATGATCGTACATGTTAACACTGCACTGTAATGTTCGTATTGGGTTTTCCTTTTTTTTTTCTCTCCCTTTTTTCCTTTTCTTCGCTTTTTTCTTGTATTACAAATAAACATATATTTGAAAGAAATAAACAAGCCAAAGTTTGCCGGGAGATCAATATCAAAGGGAACAAGGACCAGATAGGAACAGGACAGGAATAACAAAAGATTACCAGAGTCAGAACCAGGAGCAGAAACAGGAGAAGGAACAAGAGCAGGAACAAGAACAGGAACTAGATTGTCAAAACACAAGGCTTGGAGTTAGCAGGAAGGCCAATAATCCAGCACAAATGGGTCTGAGATGCAGGCTTAAATAGCCCTTAAATGAGCAATTGCCCACAGCTGGATAGTGAGTGTGAATTCCTGGAAGATGGAGGCAGTGTCATAAAAGTTCTGTCGCCACACTGCCTCCTGTGGCTCAGGCAGGAGGAGCAGAGCCTGGAATGCAACAGGTCAGGTACCTGGTTCAAAACCAGGGAGTTCTTAACACTGCCTGACTGATATCTGCATTGGCACATGATACAGTCCTTGTCGACTGGCCTCCGTTGGCCCCAAAGCATGATCCAATCTTTGGCTCCAGGGCCAATGACTGGATCAGTCATTTTGGCCCTGTGCTTGGTTAGCCAAATGGGGTCCAGATCAGAAAAGTTATTTGCTTGTGAAGGTGCACCAATTGACACAGAGGAACTTAGGAAACTTAAAAGTGTTGGTTGCTCCAGGGTTCCCTCAGTGGCCTGTGTCAATTGACTCAACGGTGCGCATTTGAGTGCTATGGCTGCCTCACCACTTGTCAGCTGCATTTGTGCTGGCATTGTGGGCAAAAACTATGTCAAATTGCACTCTAAATTTCCCTTTGCACACTGCACTTGCATATGTAAAATTATAAATTACAATGTAATGTAAATTTTTCCAACATATTGTTCTGGGTATGTTGTGGTGCACATTGAGAGCTGTGATGTCAAAACAAAGTTTGCTCTACCTCCTTGTTGATATATCATAGAAATCATTATTGGAAAACAAAAGAGAATGTGAAACTGGATTATAAACAACAAACAATTTTGAAATCACCACAAGGTTCAAATAAATGTAAAGAGCACAGTAAGTCATGAAGAGAAAAAGCAATTCACTGAGCTTAGTCACAAGGCTTGTGAATGGAATGGAAAATTGTACAACAAAACTTATATTTAACAAAATAGAGGCCAATAAACAGACCAGCAACTAACAGAAAAAAGAACTAGGGATCTAGGGGCCTAAGGATATTTGAACAGTAATTAGAAAGTAGTGGTAGAAAAGGGATTAACACAAAGTCTTAAGGCTTGGTGTAGGCAATTAGATAAAACAGCTATGGATGCTACTTTGAGTCAGATAGGTGCATGTGAGGGCAATGGACATGTTGTTCCACATTCAAGATGAATGGAAATTGGACATCAGCAGGAAAATATATTTTATTAATCAAGTCAAAAGTACATGAATGAGGGGAGCAGGATGATCAAAGATAAGAGGTGACCTAAAAAGTGGTTGAACGCATATAGCAACCTTTCAAGTTAAAGGCACAATAATGACATTTGCATATGGTATAAGAATCTACTGGACCTATACAACCATATTTATATCAGGGTGCCTATGACCTCTTCAAATATCTACTATATTAGTATGGGTGAGGCCAGAACTATGATTGCCAGGGCTGTCATGTGGCTGCAAGTAGACTAATCAAAAACGGGTTTGGCCCATGCAGGGAGGAATATGGAGGCCACACAACTAGATCAATGAGTAAATAAATGTAATCCTTCTGGGACAGAATTTATTTACCTTTAGCAGATATGTACAAGACAGGGAGTGTGACATCTAGGTATCTATAATTTTACATATGTAATTGTGAGATAATCATGTATGCAAGTAACAAGATTTGTTTGCATAATTCTGTTGGAGACAAGATTTCTCATGGGGTAATCAAAGTAGGACAAACCTGAATGAAAGCCATGCATGCATACTATTGTGGATAATATTTCACAACAGTAAAATCATAAACTCTTACTTAGGTTACACTATAGAGATACTAAAATATTTCACTATAAAAGAAAAAAATGCAGTATGAATGAGCCATTTCACAATCACATTTGCAGATGTATTGATGAATATAAGGGGCAGGATCAAGACATTGCAAGTTGAGACACAGCTACCTAAGGCCCTATAAAGAATAGCTCATGCTGCAGTTTTGCACTAGAGTCCTTGGCCCATTCGCTATGCCACTGAATGTATAGAAAATACAATTAAACTATAATTTTTAATTTAGGTGAAGTCACTGTAAATTAATATAGCCATGAATTCACACACTTATGTGGTTAGATGGAAAAGAACAACATTATGATTACAAGGCTTGAGGCGGGAGTTTGTAACAATCATTTCAGCAGAATTTTAAAGCATTATAAAAATGAGGAAAATGGTTAAACGTAAACTGCATTAACATAAAATGTATCATCAAGTCTTTAAGTATCTGTGCTAGACAACAAATAGTTTTAATAGCCTTAGAGCAATGCCCCCAACAATATACAGTATATCTGAACAACTGGACCAAACAAACAATTTTCTGTTAGTAGAAAAAAACCCCTAATTTATCACATTCTTTTATATCAGCTGACAAAGCTTGAAGGGCTAAGTTTGCACATGCCTGGTTGAAAAGGAAGCATTTAAATAGATTTCTAGCAGTCATAATGCATTTTTTTGATTTTCTGCACATACAGTTCACTAAAATAAGATAAACTTGTGATTAGAGCTCATGCAAGTGACTCATGAAACTTGCCTTGATTCACAGCAGAGAGAGTCCTGCAGCAAAAAAAAAAAAAACAGTATCTGGCAGGTAAGAAATGTGGATGGGGGTCTGCAAATTAGTGAGTTTTTGATCACTCATTATTATTGATCGACTATATCTAATAAACAAAATAGCAAGATAGTGGGGCTGACAGCACCAGATGTCAAGTCACTGAAGCTAAGAGGAAACTTAAAATTGGCCATAAAAAAAGAGCTGCTGTTCTAATAAAAATTATTATTATGGATACTACTGATATTTGCATATTAGTGATACTATGGTCTTGTATTCAAACAAGAAATAGAAATACACAATTCCCTGGGCTGGAGAAAGAGTCAGATATCATATGATAAATTATACTTCCAACAACATTTTTGCAAAGAACAGAAATAATATCCCAAACAACAATAAAAGTGTTTAAAGCAAAATTGAAGCAAACACCTACAGGGATAACCAAGGCATGTAAATATGCACCCTAACTAAATCTCAGTCTGGTCCATGTCCTTTCACTGCATTGTGCTCCACTAGGAGAACTAGTTCCGTTGTTTTGTACTTTTTACACTGTACTAGATGGTGATCCTCTGTGTCTTATAAGCAACATCTGACCTATGTGGAAAATAGTTATGTAGGTAGAACAAAAACAAACCATGCATATAGTGACATAAAATCTCAATTCAACTTGATGGCAAGCATGTTTATAAAAGTTTTTTTAATGTAAAACAACTACTGTGTTAAGCCACAGAAAAAACTTCCATTATAACAAAAATGCCATTGACATTTCAAAACCTAGCTGTTTAAAAAAAAAAAAGTGAAAAATACTAAAAATACGCTTCACAGTAACTTCTGTAGTAGTTTGCCAGTTGTCATTTGCAACTCATACTGATCTCCAAATAGCTTTGGAAAGGCTGACCCATGACTGGTACACAGTGTCGGACTCTCCCACAGGGATCCCAGGAAAACTCCCGGTGGGCCCAGGTGTCAGTGGACCCTCATGCTGCTAAACATTTGGCCTATTTCATGGTCATTCCCTATTTCTATGAGAAAAGAGGATAAATAGATGTAATAATGGATTATAGTGTGTAAAGAAAAGAGACTAGGAGAATAGAGGTTGAGTGAGTGAGGAAGAATAATAGTACTGAGAGTGGACCCCTGGTCTAAGGTTTTTTGGTGGGCCCCTGGCGTAAGGTTTTTGTATGGGCCCCTGGTGTCCCAGTCCGACACTGCTGGTACAGTGTAAAGCTGTCTGGCCCAATTAACCCCTCTACACTTGACCACCAGCCACCTTAAACCCTGAATAATAGAATAATAATAGAAAGAAACACAATTCAAACTTGGATGCAAATGTGCACAGCTTTATTGACAAGTAAATAAATAATACAAACATAGAATGAATGTATAACCACAGTATCTCACACAGCTATTATTTAACCCATAGCGAGCTACCTGCCATGCCAAAAACCAAAACCTATATATCCCAGGATCCATACTAGCCACTAAACACACATTTAGGCGATTACCATTTATACAAGGGCCTAAAGCCTTTCCCTTGGCAAACATCCCTCTGCCACTTAGGGTTAGCTGTGATGAAACTCCATCTACCCCAAGAAAATCCATTATGCTGCCTTACAAGTGCTGGCCAGAAGAGGAAGATCCCCTTCAACTTCTTGTGTTTAAGCCCTACCCACCACTCACCCAATGATCCCACCAGCCTCCAAGCTTCCTGACCCCATCAAGGCTCCTCCCTTGACATTGTCCACATATACAGAGCTCCCTTATTATTATAATGTATTCATTAAAAAAACATACTGACTACTTACAAAATCTGACCAATACTGAAGGCAAAAGGGACCCCACTTATTACAGTTTATAATCTTAAAATATTAGGGAGTATGAGATGCAAATTGTAACAATGGAAAATTTTGAGATAAATTGGATGCATTAGTATTAAAAAAAAGAAAATACAAATGCTGCTTCTATTGCTTTCCCCAAACACTAATGCTTATGAAACCCAATATGGAAAGAAAGGAATCAGCATGACCTCAATAACCCACTATTTTATTGCCAGAGGCCACATCTATTCTTTTAATGAATTATTTATATGTCTATCAGTCTGAATTTACCATTGGCCTCTGAGATGTGTTAGACAGTAGAAAAAAATAAGACAGGCATAAAAGCTTTTTTCTGGTACTATAAAACTCACAAAACCAAATTATTATAATGGGATGTCAGTTGCATTATTCCTTGGAGCACAGCTCATATTAACTCCATGATGACAGAAAGAGCGGCTGATTATACATTTTATTTAATTCTTCTTTACTGCATGTGATGACCATACCAATTTAAAGGTGTCAAATATATCAAGATATGTTAAGTGTAAGCACTTATATTTTTATTTTAAATATGTGTAGTTGTTATCATTACGTCTGTCACGAAACCATAAATTGTTATCATATATTTACAATAGTTGCATGTAGCAGTATTTAAAGTGGTTGTTCACCTTTGAGTTAAATTTTAGAATGATGTAGAGGGTGATATTCTGAGACAATTTGCAATTGGTTTTTATTTTTTATTATTTGTGGTTTTTAAGTTATTTATCTTTTTATTCAGCAACTCTTCAGTTTGCAGTTTCAGCAATCTGGGTCCTAGGGTTTATATTACCTAGAAACCATGCATTCATTTGAATAAGAGACCAGAATATGAATAGGAGAGGGCCTGAATAGAAAGAATAAAAAGTAGCAATAAAAATAAATTTGTAGTCTTACAGAATATTTGTTTTCTTAGATGGGGTCAGTGACCCCTATTTGAAAGTTAGAAACAGTCAGAAGAAAAAGGCAAATCACTAAAAAACAATAATAAATAATGCAGTCCAACTGAAAAGTTGTCTAGAAATGGTCATTCTATAACATACTAAAACTTAACCACCCCTTTAAGTTTTCCCAACCTAGAAAATTTAGATAGAAAAATGTTCAACTACAATCACCTCACTTTTCTACCTACTTATTTATACAATGTGACAATGTAAGGTCACAAGTAGTTTTAAGATTTTATACCGTGTTAGAATTTGAAGAAATTAAGAAAATTTAAAGTTTGTAGATACCTTTTATTGGCTAACTGAATTGAACTGAATAAGTAACAATTGCAAGCTTTAGGAGCACACAGGCCCCTTCGGAACCCTTACCTGTATCTTTACTTTTTCTTGCCCAATTTCTAATTGTGCACTGTTGTGTTAACCTTACCCTATTCTGTCTTGGTCTAGTTCAAACTGTGTGATCTGACTTAAACTAGACTCATGGACTATTTACAACACACCCTAATAACATTTATTATCTCTACAAGTCTATCTGTAATTTTCTTATTGCCCATAAACCATTTTTCAGTGATCAAACAGTATATATGATGTTCCTTTCCAGCCTTTCATTTGTATTTTGCCTGACTAAGGGGCCTGTGTGCTCTGAAAGCTTGCGATTGTTACTTATTCAGTTAGCCAATAAAAGGTATCACCAAACTTTACATTTTCTGCAGGTTGCAGGAACACATGGCAACATCAAGTATTGTATCTATAATGGGTGTGTGTGTATATATAGGGCAAAGTCAATGCAGGGTATACAGGTATATGGCACTGGCCTAGCCACACGTCAGTAGTGAATCCAAATTGAAGAAAATGCCAATACCTGTGGTTGCAGCAAACGGGGTGATCCCAAATTTATTCCATGGTGCTATACAACACTTTTAAAATGATCAAACGTTTCGGGACCGCATGGCCCCTCCATCACTGAGGAAGGGCCATGCGGGTCCCGAAACGTTTGATCACTTTAAAAGTGTAAAAGTACAGCACCATGGAATAAATTTGGGATCACCCCGTTTGCTGCAACCACAGGTATTGGCATTTTCTTCAATTTATATATAGGGCAACCTTTTTGAAAAAATAACAAAGGGGTATAAAGGTGATACCTTTATTGGCTAACTAATGTAATCATAGCAAGCTTTCAAAACATTTTGGTTCCCGTTTCAAGCTGATTACCTGTATGTATGTGTATATATAGTAAATAAACCAATAGTATTGTTTTGCCTCCAATAAGGATTAATGATATCTTACAGAGAAAGGATATACTTTCAAAAAATCAAAATATTAAATATTTGATTAAAATAGAGTCTATTGGAGATGGCCTTCCTGTAAATCTGAGCTTTCTGGATAATAGGTTTCTGTATAATGCATATATAATATCTACATTTTATATATAAGGGGTTGTATCAGCTTATGAAAAGTTCTAGGGTTCTTCAAACTGATTGAAATAAGTAAGTCTGACATATCTAGAAGATGATTGAGTCATCATATATACAGTATAGTATATGATCTATCAAAGAAGTCAACCACTGTGCAGCTCATTTTATAACACTCCTTTGCAGAAGAATCTAGCAAGCAGTAATTCAACTAATAATTTATAAACCTACATTTGGAAGAACTTTGATTTGAGAAAAAGAAAATAAAAGCCCAATTAAAACATATAAAAGTTTCCTTACTTCCCTGGCTATTCACTGACAGTGTGTCCTCTGCCTAATTTGTCTTGGTGGGTTTTTTTCGTTGTATTCTAACAAATTTTACTGGTCCTTCAAATATATATGTGTCCTAACTTAAATAGTCATATGAAAAAGCTTGGGAACCCCTCTCAGCCTGTATAATAATTGACTCCACTTTCAACAAAAAAGATAAGTGGTATGTCTTTTATTTCCCAGGAACATCGGAGTACTGAGGTGTTTTCTGAACAAAGATTTTTAGTGAAGCAGTATTCAGTTGTATGTAATTAAATCAAAATGTTAAAAACTGGCTGTGCAAAAATTTGGGTATCCTTGTAATTTTGCTAATTTGAATGCATGTATCTGCTCAAAACTGATTACTGGCAACCCCAAATTGGTTGAATTAGCTTGTTAAGCCTTGAGCTTCATAGGTAGGTGTGTCCAATCATGAGAAAAAGGTGGCCAATTGCAAGTTGTGTTTCTGTTTAACTCTCCTCTGAAAAGTGACAGCATGGGATCCTCAAAGCGACTCTCAAAAGTTCTGAAAACAAAGATTGTTCAGTATCATGGTTTAGGGGAAGGCTACAAAAAGCTATCTCAGAGGTTTAAACCGTCAGTTTCAACTGTAAGGAATGTAATCAGGAAATGGAAGGCCACAGGACAATTGCTGTAAAACCCAGGTCTGGCAGGCCAAGAAAAACACAGGAGCGGGCGCGGCATATGCAGAGGATTGTGAGAATGGTTACAGACAACGCAAAGATCACCTCCAAAGACCTGCAAGAACATCTTGCTGCAGATGGTGCATCTGTACATTGTTCTACAATTCAGCGAAATTTGCACAAAGAACATCTGTATGGCAGGGTGATGAGAAAGAAGCCCTTTCTGCACTCACGCCACAAACATTGTCGCTTGTTGGATGTAAAAGCTCATTTAGACAAGCAACGGTCATTTTGGAATGATGATACAAAAATTTTGCTATTTGGTCATAACAAAAAGCACTTTGCATGGCGGAAGAAGAACAACGCATTCCAAGAAAAACACCTGCTACCTACTGTCAAATTTGGTGGAGGTTCCATCATGCTGTGGGGCTATGTGGCTAGTTCAGGGACTGAGGCCCTTGTTAAAGTGGAGGGTTGGATGAATTCAACCCAATATCAACAAATTCTTCAGGATAATGTTTAAGCATCAGTCACATAGTTGAAGTTATGCAGGGGTTGGATATTCCAACAAGACAATAACCCTAAAGACACTTCAAAATCTACAATGGCATTTATGCAGAGGGAGAAGTACACAGTCCCCCGACTTGAATATCAGAAATCTCTGGGATGATTTGAAGCAGGCTGTCCATGCTCGGCAGCCATCAAATGTAACTGAACTGGAGAGATTTTGTGTGGACAAATGGTCAAAAATACCACCATCCAGACACTCATTAAAGGCTATAGGAGGCATCTAGAGGCTGTTACATTTGCTAAAGGAGGCTCAACTAAGTATTGATATAATATCTCTGTTGGGGTACCCAAATGTATGCACCTGTCTAATTTTATTATGATGCATATTGCCTGTTAATCCAATAAACGTTATCTCACTGCTGAAATACTACTGTTTCCATAAGGCATGTTATATATTAAAAAGGAAGTTGCTACTTTGAAAGCTCAGCCAAACTTTCATATGACTACATATATTTATGAAAGGCCCTAACAGTTTTTCTATTTTTATACAATCCTGGGTGGAGAGGGGCTCCGGCAGATTACATTGTAACCTTGTTGATGTTCCTGATGATAATTGTGTGATTTCGATCTTTGAGGTACGTCGATGAATGTGTGTACACCAACTCCAATTTATATATGTAACCCTATTCATGACTGTATGGCATGTTTCATACTATTTTGTATGTATCTTTTTGATGCTAATAATAAAAACATTAATCTACTCTAGTTACCATCAAGTACAAGATACTGTTTTATTACTACAGAGAAAACAAAATCATTTTAAATAAAATGAAATTGCATGTGTGTACACTGTATATTTATCTATATATGTGTTTTTGTGTGTAATTAATAAGCGAAATGCTATTTGTTATCTGCAATCAATGTACAAGATATATATTGAACCACATTAAATTATGGAAAATCTATAAGGTGACTCAGGTCTCTCAGACCTTTCCCCCAATATAAAAATAAAAAAGTTAAATACAAGAACAGGAAATAATATACTTAAAGATTAAACTTTTACTGACACAATCTTCTCAGTGTTATAATTGCGTCATTATCGCTTACGCAGTATGTATGTTTTCAATTTTTTTTCGTAACATAAACAGGCCAATTTATTAAAGGTGGAAGTGAAAATTCGAATATAAAAAAATTCAAATTTCAAGCTTATTTTTGTAAACTTCGACTAGGGAATAGTCCAAATTCGATTCAAAATTTATCATGTACTGTCTCTTCAAAAATCCAACTTCGACCATTCGCCATCTAAAACCTGCTGAATTGCTGTTTTAGCCTATAGGGGACCTCCTAAAATTTGAAGTCAATTGGTAGACTTTGAAAAATCTTTTTTCTTTTGGAAAAACTTTGAATCGAATTGATTTAATTTCGGTTGGTCTTTTTCCAATTCGAAATTCGACCCTTGATAAATCTGCCCCTTAAATCATAAATATATTGACCTGAAGAAGGTCAAACATCAGATACTTATGATAAAACTAAAGAACATCCTTATAATATTTGTCTGGTATCTTATTTCATGTGTTCCTGTTTCTGAGAAACTCCATTGGAACAGTTCAGTTGTACAAAGACAAAGAGACTGTTGTGACCATATCATTTACAAGACCAAAGTAGAAATTGAATCAAGGGAAGAACAAAATCTCTGAGACAAGATGAAAAGAAAATTGGATACAAAATAACTGTTTGAAATTTTAAACAAAAGGTGTTTTCAAATCCATTATACATTACATTTATTGTACATTTACATGGAATTGAACAGACTGTTCCAAGCAAAGAATAAAATGTTAAAATTAGCATTTGTGCGATGCTTGCCTGAAACATTTAAAGGCTCATTTATCAAAGAAAAGAGCAGCCGGTAAAGCTTCTGTTCGGTTTCGGTGTAAGGGCTAAGGCTAATGTTACTCTTTTTTTTCCACCACTGTAAAAACACTAGTGGAGAAAATTAGAATGCATCCAGTGCATTTCTGGCTTTTTGAAATATGCTGACTCTCTAATAAAAGCGGTCAGAAACAAATGTTTACCACTTGTTTACCTGCAGTTTAACAAAATCTGCCCCTTAGTGACCTGCCCCTGGTTTTATATACCTGTACCCAACGTTCCACTTCCAGTAGCTTTAGAGTCAGGTGTGGTACTCGCAGAAACATAAAAGAAAGGGGCAGGATACAACTGAACCAAAGGGGTTGGGATATATATAATGATTGCACTAGAGGGTAAAGAGATTTTAAAAACCTTTGCCTTTCACCCTCTCACAACGTGCTTATGGAGTCAATTGTATGAAAGTGTAAGTATGCTTTGTGGCAGACTTTGTATTGCAGAGAATAGACAAAAAAGTACTTAATTGTTGACTCGCCTCGTCTTCTGAGCAACTATCTCCCCGAGCTGCCTCAGCGTTTTTTCCCATAGGCTACAATGAAAAGTCGCCTGCGCTAATGCACACGTGGCGATGCATTTTCTATAGTCGCCCGAAGTTGCCTGTATGAGGCAACTTTGAATCTCCTCATGTGAACTAACCCTTAGATGTAAAGTTTATTGTATCTGAGGAATGGAAGCACCACATTATGTATATGTCTATTTTATAATACAGGTATAGGATCTGTTATCCAGAAACCCATTATCCAGAAATCTCCAAATTACTGAAAGGCCATCTCACTAAGGGGCAAATTCACTAACCGGCGAAAATTTGCCAGCGCTGGCTTCGCGCACATCGCCAGGCGAAAATGCTAATTCACGAAGATCCGAAGTTGCGCGCAGGATACTGAACGCCGGCGAAATTACACCAGCGAAATTACGCTCAGCAGTTCGAAGTTCGCTAGCATTGGCTAATTAGCATACGGCGTGCAGTTAAAGTACAACGGCCGTATATGCTGCAGCAAATACATTACACTACAAGGTCAGGGAACCTTAATAAAATTGTATATAATGCCCTACACATGTGCCCACAGTATAGTTTATGTGACATATGTTAGCAAATGTAGGGGGGTAGGAGGGTACCCCCCAAAAAAATGTACGATCTTTTTCAGTCTATCACCCTTTAAATAGGAAAAAACGTCAGCATTTTTTGTTCAACTTTTTTTTGAGGAACTCCTATCTACTCTATTGCACTTCGCCTGGTCTGAGGTGGCGAAGGCAAGTCTGGCGATAGAGGTAACGGTCAGTAAAATCAAAAAAACTTAGTCTAGTGTAAGAGTGCGAAGTTGCGACAGAGTCTTTCTCCTTTGGCCGAATTATGCCAGCTACCATAAGTAAATCGGTGAAGTGCCGAAATGACGTCACGCTGGCGAATTTTTCGCCAGCTTTAGCCACTTCGCCCTTTGGTAAATTTCCCCCATAGACTCCATTTTATACAAATAATCAAATTTTTTAAAAATGTAGAACTAAGATATAATTAATCCTTATTGGAAGCGAAATCAGCCTGTTTCCAGACAGTCCCCATACCTGTAAAAAGAATACCGCTGTGGAGCAGATTGGACCATAAATAGCTCTGCTGCAGAAACATTTATTTTAGATCTCTGCAAAATATAAATAGTATATAAGTATATAAAAAGTTAGACTTTTTTTATTTTTATCTCTGCAAAGGAAAAACACAAACTGTAATCTGATGAGAAAAGCTGTAAACATTCATACAGCAGCCAGAAATTCTGTAAAATACAGACAATATTATATTTCCCTGTTGGCTGCTGTCAGACATGTAGATGAAGCAGCTGCACAAATACTTAGTTCATAATCCCTGCAGCTTACATAAATCTGATAAAGCGAAAAGGTCTTTTTACAGGTACGGCTGACTTTATACACTCATAGTAGCAGAAAGGATGCTAACTTGTGGGAAATACTCCTCAAATCTTAGCACTGTTTTTTCTGTCAAAAAAAAAAAAAATGTTCACAGGCAAAGGCAAATGAAACACTGAGATCTAGTTTTAGGTTTCTTTTTATCAGCTCAAACATTTAACATTTCCAGTGAGAAATGAACATGGCATATTTTAATTTGTGAGATCAGTAGGACCAACTGCAGGTGCTTTCTATTATTATTACTGCTACCTGCTGCCAGGGCTTTTCCAACCATAAGGCAAGGTGACAACCTTAAGCAAAGCAATAATTCTGCAGAGACATCCAATATCACACAGTAGTTAGCAAGTATTTTTCACAATGAACCATGTCAAAATATGTCTCCAAGGGGTATATTTATCAAAGAGTGAAGTTCAGCCACTAGAGTGAAATTCCGCCACTCTCCATTCATTTCTATGGGATTTTTATAGGCGTATTTATCAAAGGGTGAACTTTCACTTTCACCCATTGATAAATAGCTTTTCAAAATCCCATAGAAATTAATTGAGAGCTGCGGAATTTCACTCTTTGATAAATTTACCCCCAAGTGAGACTACAGGACATAAGAAATTAGAACTGAATGACCTCACGTCCCTTAAAGGGATACTGTCAGGGGAAAAAACATTTTTTTTCAAAATGAATCAGTTAATAATGCTGCTCCTGCAGAATTATACACTGAAATCCATTTCTCAAAAGAGCAAACAGATTTTTTTTATATTCAATTTTGAAATCTGACATGGGGCTAGACATATTGTCAATTTCCCAGCTGCCCCAAGTCATGTGACTTGTGCTCTGATAAACTTCAATCACTCTTTACTGCTGTACTGCAAGTTGGAGTGATATCACCCCTCCCCCCCCAGCAGCCAAACAAAAGAACAATGGGAAGGTAACCAGATAACAGCTCCCTAACACAAGATCACAGCTTCCTGGAAGATCTGAGAACAGCACTCAATAGTAAAAACCCATGTCCCACTGAGACACATTCAGTTACATTGAGAAGGAAAAACAGCAGCCTGCCAGAAAGCATTTCTCTCCTAAAGTGCAGCCAAACGTCACATGACCAGGGGCAGCTGGGAAATTGACAAAATGTCTAGCCCCATGTCAGATTTCAAAATTGAATATAAAAAAATCTGTTTGCTCTTTTGAGAAATGGATTTCAGTGCAGAATTCTGCTGGAGCAGCAGTATCCCTTTAATAAAACAATTTATGTTTAATATTCATATTTCTTCCATACCCCTTAGGATGACTTTTTTATATTCAATATCCACATCTCCTCCACTGTGTTATATTGCTCAAGTAAAAATCTTATGGCTTAATTCATATAATTGTCCATGTCTGTGCTATGGGTCAGATCCTTTCCTTCAGGCCCAGGATGGCAAACTGTAGATTCTGGCAATAGTCATAGTCACTAATTATTATGCCTTTAGGGGACTGGGCCTCTGTGAGCTTGAAATGCCAGGGTTTATTTGCAATCCCAGTCCAGGTGATATCCCCCAGGTGATATCATCCACTTACAATGTAAAAATAAAATACAATTTATTAATCAATATCATAATATACCAGCACAATTAAAAACCCAAACCCATAAAAATAATGGCACTGCAGATTTAGTTTGCAGATTTCCAATATTATTCCCTATAACTACATGGACGCAATCATTATTTCAACAAACACTGAGTTATATAGGAGCCCCTAAAACTAAATCTGCACTGCCATTATTTTTTTGGGTTTGGGTGCTTTTAATTGTGCACAGTCGCCTGGGGGTCAAGTCCTCTAATTTGTTTTGGTTGTTCCTACTTGAACATCCTATTTCACTTCACAGACTTAATATACAATGACAGAAAAATATTTTCTTAAATATATGGCTGCCCCTATAGCTGATCCTGGCCAAAGATTGTATGGGCCTGATTTTTAAAATTTCCGAATACAATAATAGCAATAGAATTCTGCACATGAACATCTTGGCTTTATAGATTAGTATTTTACTATGTTTTAGTTTACAATGATATATTACAATTGCAGTTTATCTTTCATTTAACACCACTTAGAAAGCATTTTGATTTTGAAATGTATTATTTATGGACTACAAAAATTCAACTTTAGTCTAACGATAAATGATTGCTTTTCCGACAGGAAAATACATAGCCGCTTTGCTACTATGGCTTAAAACAAAAGGGCAAATCCATTACAATAAGCCCCCCATTCACGTGATTTCTTAAAGAGCAAATATTATTGCAGTTAAAAGACGCACTTTTGAAAAGGTCCTTTTAGCTTTGGCAAATTATTATAGAAAACCAGTGGGAAAACAGCCCAGTGTAGATTATTAGTGTGAGCTGCTAGAGGTTGAAGTTGCTGACATAAAATCAATAATTCTTTGACTGGTGTAAGTTTAGTCTGCATTGGGCTATATTGTAGCTCAGCTGTTACACAGTTTATGATAGATAGCTAGATAGATGACAGACAGACAGACAGATAGATGGATAGATAATAGATAGATACTGTCATATATGGAGCTATATTTTCTGGTTGTAAAATGTCCTTGCCGCCAAAAGAAAGTTGAGGAGTTTTCCTGTCTCATTTATATATTTTTTATATAAGATGTTTGAATCTCTTAAACATACCCTAAAATTGCTATTGACTTTAAAGCACAAAAGTGTGCCAGCAGCAAACCAATATAATTTGAATTCTATCAGGGGCTGTGCAGCCCAGGTTAAATTTGCTGCAAATAACAATTATGGTTTGAACACTTGCAGCCTACATGTAGTTTGCTAGTGTGAGCCAAGCAGTTAGATCTGATATTTGGCTGCACAAATTAGAGATGGCACTCACATCGCACGTACTGTTCACCACCCTAAAGTGTTAAAAAGAATAAAACTAATAAAGAATTCATATTCTCATTATTGTCATACAGTTAAAGAGTTTAGGACTTGGGAAACACCTGTTACACCAGGGCCTATTTACAATGACAAGTGTAATCACAACAATTTTGGACCCAAAATGCAGCATTTTTAACATAATTATGGTGTAATTGCTGCTACTAGTATGACATGCAATTAACTACAGAAATGTCAAAACACGTGCATTTTTATGCTGACTGTTGAAAAATGGGAGGTAATACGTCTGTTATCCGCAAATATCCCCAGATCCTTCTCATTAAGGAGGCCCCTAACATACTCCTATTTATTGTATAACTAGCACTTGTTTTATTTTTACCCAAGTGCAATTTTTTTTGGTCAACATTCTGGTTACAAATAATGCATGTATTTATATTTCTTTACTTTCCCATTTAACTACTACTAAAATTGGTAATAAAGAGTATGATGGTTTGAAATCAAGAGCAAAAGGCATACAAATTGAAATTCTGACAATGGATTTACCAATGCATAGGAACACTGTATTATTGCATTATAATAAGCGACTGTCATCTACAGTGATAATATTTTTTGTCATATAAAAGCCACTTCCTTCATACCTATTGTCAAATTCCATGACTGCAAATGAGCATCTTGCTTTTGGTATTTGTAATGAAAACCATTATGGAAACAGTAGTATTTCAGCAGTCACACAAAGTATTGGTTTAACATAAAAATATGCAATATGCATCATAAAATTAGACATAAATTTGGGCACCCCAACTGAGATATTACATCAATACTTAGTAGAGCCTCCATTTGCATATGTAACAGCCTCTAGATGGCTCCTGAAGCCTTTGATGAGTGTCTGGATTCTGGATGGCGGTATTTTTGACCATTCGTCCATACAAAATCTCTCCAGTTCCAGAATATTATTCTTCTCCCTCTGCATAAATGCCTTTGTAGATTTTGAAGTGTGTTTAGGGTCATTGTCTTGTTGGAATATCCAACCCCTGCATAACTTTAACTTTATGACTGATGCTTGAACATTATCCTGAAGAGTTAGTTGAATTCATCTGACCCTTGACTTTAATAAGGGCCACAGTCCCTAAACTAGCCCCACAGCCCCACAGCATGATAGAACCTCCACCAAATTTCATAGTAGGTAGCAGGTGTTTTTTTTTGTTCTTCTCTCGTCATGCACATCTTTTATGTGATGACCAAATAACTACATTTTTTTCTCATCAGTCTAAAGCACTTTGTTCCAAAATGACTGTGGTTTGTCTAAATGAGTTTTTGCATACAAGCGACTGTTTGTGGCATGAGTGCAGAAAGGGCTTCTTTCTCATCACCCTGTCATACATATGTTCTTTATTCAAATTGCGCTGAATTGTAGAACAATGTACAGATACACAATAAAGATGTTTTTGCAGGTCTTTGGAGGTGATCTTTGGGTGATCTTTGGGTTGTCTGTAACCATTCTCACAATCCTCCGCATATGCCACTCCTGTGGCACTATGCCTGTGGCCTTCCATTTCCTGATAACATTCCTTTCAGTTGAAACGGACAGTTGAAACATCTGAGATAGCTTTTTGTAGCCTTCCCCTAAACCATGATACTAAATCAGTATTGAGCAGTTACATGCATTGAAATCAGCAAAATGACAAGGGTACCCACATTTATGCACAACCGGTTTTTCACATTTGATTAATTTACATATAACTGAATACTGCTTCACTAAAAATCTTTGTTCAGAAAACACCACAGTACTCATGTTCATGGGAAATAAAAGACACACCACTGTTATCTTTTTTGTTGAAAGTGGAGTAAATTATTATGCAGGATGAGAGGGGTTCCCAAACTTTTTCACATGACTGTATTCTACAAAGAACAGACTTAAAGGCATTTTTACCTTCACATGCCATTTTTTGTATATTATACAAAGTCAAAGTCCTGTTCATATCAATTTTTAATTTAAAATTATATTTTTTTATAGTTATTTTACTATTCATTCTGTTTGCAAATTTTAAACTGTAGTGTGGTTATTGAGATGATGGTTTAAAGATACTGTAAGTTGTTTACCTTTAAATTAACTTTTAGTATGATGTAGCTAGTAGTTCAGATTTTCAGCAGAAGCAGCAGTAATTACTAGGGTCCAAATTACCCTAGCAACCAGGCAGTGATTTTAATGAGACTACAGTATAATATGAATAAGAGATGGTCTGAATAAAAAATATTGTAATAAAAAGTAACAATAACACTGTAGCCTCATAGAGCAAACCTTTTTTGGCTGCCAGGCTCAGTGATTTTCAGGAACTTCTTGCTTTAGAATCAGGGACTTGAGGTTTAATGGCTGCTGCTCCTCCAGAATGATCCATAGGAGGTAGTGTTTTAGCTGCCAGGTTACCTAAATGTATTTCCCTCTGTCTGTGTTCCCTGCTAACCTGCTAGGATCCAGCTGCAAGCAATAACCTAAGGGCTGTGTGGACTGATTGCCGACTGCCTAGTCCAATTGCCTGTTCTTCGGATTTCTTTTCTGCCTGTTTTTTTCAGTTTTTTTATTAAACCTTTTGCTCAAACAGATGGTACCTGTCAAGTTTGGTAGTAATTATACAGCACATCGGGTCCACACAACCATTTCTGACAGTGACCCCATTTTAAATTTGTAAAGTCTTATGGTCATTGCTTTTTTATATACAGACATTTGCTGGGGAAGTGGGTGGGTGTAGGGTTTTGTGTTGGCAGTGCATTTCTGGTTTTAGTTATATATTGTTGCCATGGCAACCATATTTTATCATGAGTGTCTCTCCTATTTTCCAAAGTGGCTGCCATCTCTTCCATCTGTTCATGGGTAGATAGTAGTGTGAGCAGTTCCTGTTCCTGGTTATTAGTGTGGCGGCTGCACTGGAAATTTGAAATAGAAGATTTGATTGTGGGGTCTTTATGTTGGGCGGAGGGACATTTAAAAGGGCTTTTTCCAGTTTAAAGAGAATGGACCATTCCAGATTGGTTCACAGGAAGGTGAATATGGAGTCCCAAAATTTGTTCACCTGGGGACACTCCCACCACATGTGAAGCAGGGTGCCCTACTGTGAAATTGGAAAATTTTGTGACATTCGGCGCATGCGCAGTAGAGCCGTACCGGTAAATGTTCCTATTGCGCATGCGCCAGAAGACGCCGGTCAAATCAGGAAGAAGACGCGCGTGGGAGAAGATGGCGACTGTTAACTCCGTGGACAGGACCTGCGCAGAGGGGTGAATAACAAGTTAGGGGCATTTGTTCAGGGGGACAGGTAGGCCAGGGGGGAGGAGGGGGGGGGGCAACACAGGGGAGGGGTTTTGTGCCCAGGGGGTTTCCTTCTCCTTTTAGGGTACATGAGCCTGAACATGCAATTGCACCTGTCCAGTCTGTTCTATTGACACAGGGGAACCATTTCAGCAACCACCACCCTTGCACCATTTTGATGTAGAGCGCCAGAGATGATAATAATTTAACTCTTGATCGCAGAGGTGTACAAATTTATAAAATTAGTTTTCATGCATCAGTCACAATTGCGCCAAGTGCAAACATACACATGGCTGTAATTGTGGGAAACAATGCTAAATTGTGGAGTTGGAAAAACGTGAGACCCTTCTAATGCAGTGGTTCCTAAACTGGGGTAACTATTATTCTGAAGCCATTGCTGAGAGAGTCTGTCCTGAAAGACCAAAACCTATCAGGGTGACCGCACAAAATCGGTCTCTTTCTCCAGTGATTCGGGGGAGGAGACTTCTTTCTGCTCTGACGATTTAACCTCTCTACGCCAAAACAGACGTGCCCCCACTGCAGCAGACCTAGAAGATGCGGAGTCCAATGACGACACTAGGAAGCCAAAAAACTACCAAGGTCAGGACCACTACACGAACCGGAAAAAACAGGAGAGAACAGACTGGAACAGGAAGAACGACAAATCAGGAAGAAGACAAGAAGAGGGGGGGAAGCGGTTCCAGGGAAAGACCCTACAAGCTAAGAACCAACCCCAAGAAGAAGGATCGGACTTACTAAATGTTGTCAATTTATCCTCTATTACCTTGTCTCCGCCCCAGATTCCAGTACTGAGTAAAGGGCTATCGTTCGCACCCACTCACCATTTTAGTTTATTCAATACGTTGTTAGATGTGAACAAGTTTGTTCGCAAACTAACCCTTAGGAGACACTTTGGGCCAGGAGGTGAGGGTGTGGGTCTAGTTTCCCCCCATAGACACTATAGTACTGTATTGAGGGACAATACATCCATTGAACTAGACACACCCTTCGACACCTTTAAGGAGCATTGCTGCCTTGCTGATTTAAGGGTGTTAGAAAACGAGAACATTAGGGAGGGCTCTTCAGATGAGCCCTTAATTGGTAGATCCACCCTTAATAAGAAATGTAATTCCAGCTTCTATCCCCTACAGTCTAGGTGCTCCTCAATGGACATGTTCCAGGACCTGGTGGAACGGGACCTCAAGAAACTCAACACCAGTTTCCCCAATAAATCCAAATGGAACATCTCCCTTGATGAGCGGAAAGCACTCAGATCACTGAAGGCTGCCACACACATTACTATACGGCAGGCTGATAAAGGAGGCAGTGTGGTAGTCTTGAACACTGCTGATTACATAGCAGAAGCTCAGCGACAATTGAGTGACCCTGAAACCTACTCTACCCTTTCCTCTAATCCACAGGATAAATTTATGAAAGCTATAGAGGAACTGGTGTCCTATGGTATATCCTTGGGGGTGGTGGACATTCACGATAGGGACTATTTGGTTAGACGTACTCCCATCATCCCTATTTTTCACCACCTCCCAAAGATACATAAATCCACCCAGGCACCAGAGGGTAGACCTATAGTAGCCAGCATTGGATCAGCAAATGAAGGGCTTTCAGACTGGCTTGACTCGAACCTAAAACCTCTAGTCCCACTTTTGGGCTCATACTTAAGAGATACTGGACATCTTATTGAAAAACTATCCACCCTCACTTGGCTAGACACATACCACTGGATCTCCATGGATGTTAAATCTTTATACTCCATGATCCCACATAAGATGGGTATACAAGCTATTTTTGACACCTTGAAAGAATCACATTCCTACACACCCGATTTTATACACTTTAATTTATTAGTCCTCGAATTCTTATTAACTCACAATTTTTTTCACTTCGATGGGAGTTACTACCTCCAGAGACGTGGCACTGCTATGGGTGCATCCTTTGCCCCCTCATATGCGAACCTCTACATGGGCCGCTGGGAGCAGTGCCACGTCTATGGATGTGCTAACCCCTTTCGCGACCACATAATCTGGTATGGCAGGTATATCGATGACCTGCTATTCATTTGGAATGGTCCTCTGAGCACAATTGATGAATTTCATCAATTTCTTAACACAAATCAATATAATCTCCAATTTTCTTTGGAACACCACAACGACACAATCACATTTTTAGATTTAACCTTAATAGGTAACACATGCACCAAGTCCATTGACACGGAAATTTTTAGGAAACCTACTGCAGGTAACACCCTCCTAAAATACAACAGTTGTCACCCTAAACACACACTGAACAGTATTCCATATAGTCAGTTTGTGAGGTTCCGGAGAAATTGTAGCCAGGAAGCCACATTTGATCGTCAATCACACCAATTAGGGCAGAGAATGCAAAGTAGAGGATACCCCAAACACCTTATAAGGAGCGCACATGCAAAAGCCAAAGTAGCATCGACATTAGTAAAAGAAAAAAGAAGGCCAATTGTGGACCACTTAGATCACATCAGGCCAGAAAAACAAAGAATGTACTTTGTTACTGAATTTAGCGAGGAATATGGTCAAATTTGCAAGATAATCAAAAAATACCTACCGATATTGGATGGGGATACAAAAATGTCTGAAATCTTAGCTCAAACAGAGATAAAATGTGTTCCTAAAAAGGCTCCCACCCTAGGAAAAATGCTGGCACCCAGTTTAGTCACATCGGTTCCTTCTAATCAGATGGACAATTGGCTAAGGGTTAAAGGGACATACAAATGTGGGGCTAACACTTGTAAGACATGTAGCGTCATTTCCATTGGACCTGAATTCAAATCTAATGTGTCAGGGCAAATTTATAAAAACACAGGGTTCTATAACTGCAACACCAGGAATGTGATATATCTCCTAGAATGCAGTAACTGTCAGAAACAATATGTGGGACGTTCATCACGTACTTTGAAGGAAAGAATTAGGGAACATATCAGAAGCATTACCCACAAAGACGAACGTACCCCTGTTGGTAGACATTTCACAACATGCTCACCCAATGGTCTAAAAGACCTGAGGGTGAAAGTGATCGAAAAGGTACGGGTCCCAATTAGAGGTGGTGACATCATTTACAGATTGAACCTCAGGGAGGCTTTCTGGATCCTCAAATTGGATACCAGAGTCCCCAACGGTCTAAATTATAGACACGATATTAGCTACCTATACTAGACATGTCAATATTCGGTCCTTATTAAAATAATAAAGTTAATAAAAGATATTCTAGTTAGAATATATCTAGGAATATATTAGTATCATCAATGTTACAACTTCCACACTTACAGTTTATTTGGTTATCAACTATGAATATGGTTTTAAAGTATCCATTTTAATTGCTCCATTTAGCTACAGGTTTTAATGTATTTAAATAAAAAATGTAATTTTATTGTGTGCCCACTAGATGGCACCAAAACCTTTTCTGTATAAATAACCCAGCTGTGGCTATTGATCTTTTAACCTATGACTAAGGGATAACTCCCGAAACGCGTAAGGTTTTTTCCAGCAGGACCTCCAATAAAACCCACCTTACAGAAGTGCCGTCTGTTCTTTGGATTTTTGGTGTATATACAGTGGGGACACTGTCTGACAGAGCACCTGTGTTGTGAGGGGAGAGCGGTGAGTTGTTTGCGGTCCTCTTTTTTTCCTCTTCTTTATCGAACTGTCCTGAAAGACAGCTATGGTGTGATGCAGGGAGAATGTCTATTGTGAAATTTCCTCTGGGTAAAAAGGTAGAGAGCACATCTGAACTTCTATTCAGATTGCAACCCATAACCTATAGCAAGGAAATGGCTAAACTGATTAGCTCCCCACCTCAGTATGAATAATGAGCTCCATGTCACATGGCTTGTTTTATAAACGTCAAAAATAACACTGTTTGAACTTTAGCATAGACCTACATAAAATATGATTATCAGTCTATTTTAGAATTACTGGCCTATTGATGTGTGCTTTTACAAATGAAACCAGAGGAAATACTCGGAAGGACGCAGTTTTGTTCCTGGGGATTTCATTTCATTTGGGGATCAGCAGTGAAGTTCAGGGTTTTCTGATCAACATGTTTTGCAGAATTTGATCCACATGAAAAACATTTGGAGTGAGGGGACCCATTTCTCATTTGCATGCAAAGCAACTGCCCTGGCTGTGTTTTAAACTATAGTAAGTGAGCTTTAGCCTGTAGGGCAGGAGTCCCCAAACTTTTTTACTGGTGTGCCACATGCAAATGTAAAAAGAGTTGGGGAACAATGCAAGCATAGAAAAGCCACTGGTGATGCCAAAGAAAGGCTGTGATTGGCTATTTGGTAGCCACTATGCAGACTGACAGAATACAGGAGGCACTATTTGGCAGTACACCTGGATTTTATCCAACAAAATATCCTTGTATCTATGCCTGGAATCCAACAATAAGTACCAATAAATGCCACAGAGTAACATCCAATGGTTGTTGAGCAACTTGTTGCTTGCAAGCACTGCTGTAGGGTATTACATAAAATGGAATTTTCAGGAGGAACTGGATTTCCTTCCCTAGATTCCCTCTACTTCTAAAAGTACAATTACCTATCAGGCAACACTCTGTTAGGAGAGATCATTACCAAACTGGCAACATAAATTTAATGCAATGTCAGTATACTATCATAACATTCCATTAAAGCAATAGAAGTATTTTTTTTATTGGATACCATCGTTGCTTGTCAATATATACCCTGTATTTTGACGAGGCTGTGCATGTATAGATCTGTCAGGTTGTGGTCCCCCCCCACCCGTGTTTTATATGTTTAGTGGTTAACACCAAATTTATTCCTGAGTAGTCCTCTATAATAAGGGTTTCACTAACTGTATTTATATAGTTATTTTATACACATGAACACTTGCAAATGGTTTACTTTAAAATACACAGTGGATTTGCGGTCTGTTTTGGAATAATAAATTTACTGTTTTCTATCTGAGTTTAATTTGACAAACGGTGTAATCTATGCTGTGATCTAGACTTTTATTTCTGATATTTTGATACATGGTTAGTTCTCCTGCAATTATAATGCAGTAGAAGATAATCATCTTTTATTGTATGACATATACAATCGGTATATGCCTTTATTAAAATACCTTAGATCAACTACATATAATTGATATAACTTGCAAAGTAATACATACCATACAATTCATCATTTTCAACATAGGCAGGTCAAACCTATACAACTAATCATCATTCAGATGATTTTCTATTATGTTTGGAAAAAAACTTACAAAAAAAACTCAACATTTTCTCTAATTAGATTTGTTACACATTTTCTCATCACAAAACCTTATATTTGATTACAAAAATTCTACACAGTTATGTGAATCTAACAAATGTTTACGTCAAGGTTACATTAACTGATTTCTACAAACGAGCAATGTCATAAGAGGTTATTTTACTAAGATTCAATTTCATCTGGTTGGGTTTTTTGGGGCAAAAACTTGAATTTTTCATGGAATAAAAAAAAAAACCAAACTTTGTTATATTATTATTATTATTATTATTATACCCCCATGCAACAAAAAGCAAACGCAAAAATCTGCCATCTCAGACCTGTTGAGGTTATGTATAAGTCAATGGCAGATGTCCCTATCCCAATTTGAAGATATTGTGGGGTTTAGCCCGATAATTTTGTGGTTTTCAGGCAAAAACACGAAAAAAATAACGATTCAGGAGAAAATTCCATAAAATTGTACAATTCGGGTTTTCGCACAATTTTATCAAGTTTTTTACCCATCCAATTTATTTGAGTTATTTTATTAATAAATAAGGCAAAAACCTGAAAAGGGAGTTTGGTTGAGTTTTTTTAAATTAAACTAATTAGATAAATTCTGATTTTAGTAAATAAGCCTCAGCCTTAATGCTGTACTTCCATCTACCTGATGAAGAATAATTTTGGGTAAATGTCCCCTTTATGTCTTCAAAGGCACAGTACGACACCATTGATGGACAGCTGGAAATCCCCAGATATAGATTTGGATTCAAATTTTACTTTATTTCCAGTGGAAAGTAAGTAGATGACCTTTGCCCAACTAACAGTGAGTAATGATTACGGTCAGTCAGCAGATATTGTATGAGTAGCACTATTGTACCTGCTAATCCACAGAATAAACAATTGCTCTCATTGAAATAAAATCAAAGCAAAACTGAATTTGGCTTTTACTTTCCATATAAAGTAATATACTGTATATAATATTATATAATATGGGTTTTGGCCATGCAACCAACCAAATTTTGGTAATAGATAAAAGAAAAAAAATGAACTTCATTATTTCCCAGACAGCCACAACTATTTGATTCACCATAAAAAGAGGTGCCTTAAACAGGAGCTATAATAATCTGTATTATTCTGATTACCACGTCACACATATTATAAAATATAAGAAACAATTTTTGCCAACCAATCTATGGTTTCAGCAGGTACTTTTACTTTCCCTGTTCTCTTTAAGTATCCTCAGGATGCATGTCCTCTTTGATAGAATCTGCTTTCAATGTAGGTTGTTCTTCTGAGTCTTTGCCAATAGATGCAACCTGTAATGGTTGGGGCTGTGAGGAAGTGGAGATGCCTGCTGATGGTTGAAGAAGCTGCACAATCTGGCCAAGTTGTTTGGAAATAAAAGACAGCTTCTGGTTTACCCCTTTCAGGTTTTTATTTGTGTACGTTTGCTGTTCTTGGATCATTGTTAATCTGTCAAATAGAAGGCACATGCTCTCCTCATTTTGTTCCCTTTGCTCTTGCTCAACTTGCATTCTTTGTTTTTGTAAAGAAACCAGATCAGCAAACGATGCCTCTTTTAAATCCTGCCTAGACATCTGTTGAGTGTTGATTCGACCCATATCTTTGGCTCGACCACAGAGAGTTTTCTTTTTAACTTTAGCTTTTTGTTCTGGGCTAGTGTCACTGAAGTGTATGACATTAACAGCTTGCTTTGTGAATAAAGAGTTTGCTTCTCCTTGCTTCTGTGCTCCTTCTCCTAAGACAGGGGATTTTATGTGAGTGCTTAACTGCATTATCTCCATGTTGTCATTTTTGTTACAGGATTCTGAGTTTTCAACAAGACTCCCATCCATGTCACCGACAAGAGAATTTTTGCTAGGTGAACCAACTGATAATGACCAGAGAAAGAAAATGTTATATTTCTTGATCAAAATACAGCAATAAAATTTAAGCATTTAAAATATGAGCTGTGAAGATCAGATAACTTACTTGATTCTGACAGAAACATGGAATCCCCTGTTGAATGATGTTCAGACTGCATAAGCTTGCCTGCACCAATCTCAGTGGATGAAGCTTTCTCTACCGCCTCACTATCTCCACTATCATGATTAGCTGAAGAGTTTAAAGGAAGAATAACTCTCTTGTATTGGGAAAGCAAATATACTTTTCATTTATTTTAAAGAAATATACTTGACAAAATTGTGTAACCCTGTTGCATTATTAATAATAAATCCAGGAAAATTGTATGACCTAAAAATTGCAGGACAATTCTTGAAAAGATTCGAAATAAGGACCCCTTCCCCGACATAGTAATCCACAAATGCAATCCCCCGTGAAGGGTACAAGTCCCTAAAACATTAACATTTGGAGTTTTTTTGTGAACTTTTTCTTGAGGAGGTGCAATCAAAACCATTCCACAATGGCTACAGCGTTGAATGAACTTGCTCCATAGCATAGAAATTGACGTAAACATAAACCCACACCCTGCTTGCATCTGCAAAGTCATAGTATTTGTTTATTTTCAGAAAATTCTCAATTAAGAAAGAGAAAAAGACAGAAATAGTACTACATATTTTATAATTATAATTCACTGTGAATAACCAAGTCACTCTCTTGGGTGAATAAGTTCAATAGAATAAAAGGATCTGGCTTACAAATTGTGGTAGAACAAAACACTCAATTTTGCTTCGAATATGCAAATGTGTAACGGAGTACAAATTTACAACTGGTTAGGTGTATCTTTGATGTAAAACACAAACAAATACTGAATGCAGATCTCATAATGTACTTCAAGACATTCTGAAAAGCTAACCACCAGTAGTGAGGGATCAATGTGTGTCCACTACACCAGAGCTGACCCTTTTTTTGCTGTTTAAAGGATTAACTCAAATAAAGAATACAATGATATTTCATTTAGTTGCAGACATGCCTTTCTATTGTCTATGAGCTCCTCAGTCTTTTTTAAGGCTTGCTTTGCATAGAAAATCAATGTTACAAGGGACAATAGGTCAGTAAACATCATTAAATATATATGAAGGCAGTAGCTTGTGAATTTTGTTGAAGTCACAATCCTTGTGCTATAAACCTAAAATAGTGTTTGCAAGCTCTGAATGTACTTTACATGCCAAACAGAGGAAATCAAATGATACTTTTTTTGCACATTCAGTATAGGTGACTCTCAAAGTTAACTTTACAAGTGATTATATTTTAAATTGCTTATTGCTTTTATGACAGATGCTTGTTGATGCTCAGTGATGCATGCCAACAGCCCCTTGCCTCCAACAGCCTGTATTTACCATTTACCGTTTAGCCTGAGGTCCAAACAATCAGCCTGATATTGCCCACCTCAAGGTGGGCATATTTGGATAAAATCTGTTTGTTGGGCTGTTGATTCAAAAATTATAACAGGGTGTAAAAGTTGCATAGGAAGGAAACCCACTTTAAATGAGAACTAGTCTAGAAATGCTGTGCATTACGTTTTGGGCTTCTGTACCAGCCCAAAGCAAGCCTTTTAGTAGGGAAGATGTGTGCTTCCAAAGAAGCCCCAGTAGCTCTCCATCTTCTTATCTGCGGATTCATTGCACCTGCTCTGTGCTGTTGTCAGTTATTGAACTTAGGGACCGATTTACAATATACAGTGCCCATAAAATATAAATGCCACAACAGGAGGCTGATTAATAATTATTACAGATAATTACTACATGGCAGCACAGAAACCAATGCAACTAACATCATAATTTAATAATCAGCCTTGTAACATCAGCTTATATTACAGGCCAACCTCATTATCTTTTTGATAATTTGTGACAGCCCCTATGCTGCTCAGATCCCCCTGAGCATTGCAGACACTTTCCAAGATGGTGACCCTCTGTGACAAGTTTGATGTTCTGAATCATTGCTGCTATTTAGAAGCTGAAACTTTACAAGGTGCAATAAATTCAATATACAAAATATGGCATTTTTAGCCATATTAATTTTTAGGGTTTAGTTCTCCTTTAAGTCCTGAGCTGCACCAACTTTTGTTATTTTTGTGTGTGTGTGTGTGTGTGTGTTAGTAAACAGGACCAAGAAGATGCTGACAGTGAGGAATGATTCAGATAGGATCACAAGCTGATAAAAAAAAAAACAATTCATTTTGATCATAAATTAATCTGAAGGACACAAAAGAAAATTGAATAATATTTACAATCTACTGCCACCTTCTGACCAGTTATTGTATCTGTTTAGATCACAAAGCCCCAAATTAATAAAAACGGATTACCAGAAGAAAATTTTATTTAAAGAGTAACTCATGAAGAGGGGAATTATAATTTAAGCATACCTATGGCAAAATGTAATCCTTTAACCCGTTGCCTGCTATTTTAGCAGGCAAAGGATTGAAATACATGTTTTTTTGCATTTTGTGGCACATACAGTACATTAATCATCTCCTTATAACACGCAAAACAGCATATAAACTGTAAAAACTACATTTTTGTGACGTGTAAATGTAGAATAGCTCTTCCACTCACCAAAGTTAACAGAGGCTTCAGTATAGTAGTAGCCATTTTCCTGTCGTTTCTTTAACATGGAGCAGAGATCCAGTCGAACCATTAACTCATCTCCAAAGTTATGCTCTTTAAAGTCTTCATAAAGACTAGCATGAATTTTTTTCAGTCCCTGATAAATAAAGATGCATTTTAAAACATCATTCTGACCTAATATTCAGGTATCAAGCATCTTAGCCACTCACTTGGATGACATAAAAGCACTTATTAACACTGGGTGTCCTGACTTCTAACTTATAGGATGTAAATGTAGAATTTAGATAAGTATTTCTCAATCGGTATTGCATCACAGAAGATAGACAACTAGAGTAATGGCAAATCATCTGCTTCAATCCATAAAAGGGCTCGCATGCAGTGGATTTTGGCATGAAAATGCATAGTTTTGCTTTTTTTCCCCAGGAGAAAACACTGTTTGCCCAAGGCTAATACAGATTAGTCTTTAACTCATTCGTTCTGGCAGGGCAGCCATCGGGGGGGACCCGACCACGTTGCATTTTCTTGACTAGCCAGGCCCCCCTGCTTTCTGAGAGCAGCTGACTTTGGGAAGGCAGGGCGAGAGCACAAGGGGAGGTATCTTCTGTCCATTACTTCCCCTTATTGGTCACTGAGTCCCGGTTGAGCTGCTCAGGGATTGGATAGCTGAGGTTTGAACTTCTCCTCCAGCTCATCCAATCACCATGCAGCTTTACCAGGACTTTAAATTCTGTGACCAATAAGGGAAGAAAATGCTGTCACTGGAAGAATATGCAGCCACCTGTGCTCCCCTCCTCCCTTCTGTAGTTGGCAGCTCACCGACAGCAGTTGGGCCACACTAATGAAGTGTAACATGGCAAGGCCTCCTAAAGGTAACCCTTTGTGGTCCTTGTTGTGTGGTGGGGCCCTGGGCACCAAATTGTTTTTAAACTTCTGGGGGTGCAAGTTTTTTTACATGGACGTTTAAGGGGGGCCCTGGCCACCAATTTTCTTATAACGTGGGGGGGGCCCTGGCCACCAATTTTTTCCCCCCCATGTGGTGTCCTAGCCACCAATATTTTTTAATGGGGGGGCCTTGACCACAAATGTTTTTTTTTCAATGGGGGGGGCCCCTGACCACCAATATTTTTTTTTATTAACATATGGGAACCATAGCCACCAATGTTTTTTTTTTTTGTGTGTGTGGTGGGGGGTGGACCTGTAGGTGGGGCTTGTGGTGGGTGCAGCCCAGGGGGCCCAGGAATTTTTTTCGTATGGGGCCCTGTGATTTCTGATGGCGGCCCTGCGTTCTGGTATTAATAAGTGTGAGACTTCTAAGGTATTTATTCTGATCTTGTATCTGAATCTAAAGCTCCTATTATTCTCACCACTTACAACCTGATACCTTGTCCTCTTTATTACATAAACACTGTGTGCCTATATTTAGCCTAGCTGAAACACATATATCACTAGCCTCTAAACTCTGGAACTTGATGTCTTTTCTCATATATAACTATATCAGGTATACAAAGTCATCAGTAAAGCAATACCAAAAAATTAAGCCTTTTATATGCATTGAAATATAATTTGCCGTTATCTTGCACTGGTTAAATTGCAGGTTTGCTTTAGAAACACTACAATTGTTTAAATAAATAAGCGGTTGTGTAGCCATTGGGGCAGCCATTCAAGTCAAATAGGGAAAAAAGGCACATGTTCATAAAGTAGAGAAGAGATACGATTTTTAGACTAGAACGGGTTTAGTTCTTACACAGGAAGATAATGGATCCCATGCCAGAGTATGAAAACCCCTCTCATATAAAACAGAACTTTGGCTGCCAAATTTTTTTTGAATGAACAAGTGGCAATGTCAAATTTAAAAGAGCTGCCAGTTAATTATTTTAACTCAAACATATAACATCATATTGCACACTTAATTAACAATTACTTGTAAAGTAGATCACTAAAGACATTCAAGGCACGGTGCAAAGTGCTTGACCAGCTATGTATTTGCACATAACCCTGTATGCTAAATTAATTGCAACAAAATGGAGCACAGATACCTGCAGCCACCCTCATGAATGCAGCACTAACTGCATATTGTGTAAGCTACAATAGCCGCAATAAAAGGTGAAGGGAGGTGGTTATTTATACAGAACTCAGTAACTCTATTTAAACTACGTTATTAAATATTAATACTTAATTACTATACTTGAAAATCTCAATAGCAGATTTTATATAGAACAATTTAAAATATATTAATTGGTGCAACTTTTGAAAATATAGCAGATAACTGCCTATACATTGAGAAGCAATAGGACTTAAAAAAATACAGAAAAAATAATGGATACTAGGGGGCAAATTTATCAAGGGTCGAATTGAAAATTGTAATTTGAAATTCGAACTCTCGTTTTTTTCCGACTAGGGAGCTATTCAAATTCGATTCGAGTTTTTAAAAAAATTCAAATTCTATGTTTTAAGATTTATCATACCCTGGCCCTTTAAGAACTCGAATTTGACTATTCACCACCTAAAACCTGCCGAATTGCAGTCAAAGGAAGAGGTCCAGGGATCAATTTGGAGTTGTTTGCAGCCTGACATTCAAGTTGCCTGTTTTTATTATATTAAAAAAATTAATTAAAAAACATTTCTGCCAGTAGCAAAAGCAAATACGTAACAGGCCTCTTTTCACTAAGGTCTGGAATCAGCCATGTGGAAAGGGATCACAACCTGTGGTGCCCTGCTGTAAGTCTTGGCTGATAACAGCCATTCCAGGTGGGCAAGTGAAAGCCCATGAAGGGGGGGGGGACTTAAGAGTTCATATTGAGACCCCTCATAGGTGTTGTGGAGGTCAAACTATAACCTATATTCAAACATATTTATTATCCTAGAATCCATACCTGTTGTACTTGGGCACTTGGTCTATTAGATGGGAATATGTGGCAGGTTGCACAGCAGGGATATTTAGTCTCTATGAAATCAGTAACAGAATCTAGGGTCATTGCATATAATATCATGTCTCTCCTATGTTTCTGTTAGGAGTTATGGTCCTGTCCCTACAGGAGGTCATAAAAAAACTCATGCTGCAATTCCTGATGGAGGAGTAAGTGTCTAGTTACCTGAAACCCCTAAAATCAATGACAAATAGTCAGCTCTTCTGACTAAACCTTGGATTTACTTACTTTACTGGAGGACCAATTTCGATTGGAAGTTAATCCTGTTTGTTTCCCCTTGCCTCTAGGACCAGGAATTCTATATTTTTGGGTAAAAGTATAGATTTCTCCCTTTTTATTTTACAACCGTTTGTGTCTGTATAGTTTAATCTATGTTTTTTTTTCTTTGTATGAATTCTGGTTGGTGTTTGGGGTACTGTTGTGCGTCTAACCTGTGTGCAAGTCTGAATTAGTGACCCCAGACAGCCACAACTAGTCATGTACAACTGGAAGTACCGTAAACGTGACACCAGCTATGAGACATTTGTGACAAAATCTGGTATGTGATGTATAATTTCTAAATACCCGTTTATTTCTTTGTACAAACATTCAAAATTGCAATAAAAATTAAAGTTAAAAAAAAAAACCCTAAAACTCATTTTATCCATTAAACTGTTGAATGTTGCTTGCCCCCCCCCAAAAAACATACCTGCTTACGTAGCTTTGGTGCTCTTGATAGCTTTATGAAAGTTAAATGGGGCACAAATCCTTTGTATCCGAATGCAATAATACCCTTTTCCTTAAATATCCTCTCTATCGTCTCTATATTGAAATACAGACATTAAGAACATAAATACAAACACTTTTTAAATAGGGCACCTGTCTCAGCTAAAATGGCTTTGCTTGCAAGCTATTAGTCAAAAACTACCACAAATTTTATCATTTGCATTCTGGGCAGTAAAGGATTTAAACTGTTCATTACACAAATATACACAGAACAATTTAACAATTTGTAAAGCCACATCTCTGCAAATTTCTATGGTATAGGGTAGAACCTATAAGCAAAACTGCTCTGGAGTAAGGAAGACAAGACAACATTCCCAAGCAATAGTTATTTAATGTCAATCTCTCATGCAATGGCGGTGATCACTTGTAGAAACTCTGTTTTGGATAACCCCAAAGTTCACATGGAAATGTGCATTTACAAATCTGTTTTGTATATTTGCAAAAATTTTGGGAAGACTACTTTTAGTCAAGGAGCGACAGATTGATCTGGCTTTCCTTCTCTCCCTGCACAGTAAATTCATCCAAAAAGGAGGGTTTTTGTAAAAGGTAACAGACCACTCAAAACTGCAATCAAAGTGTAGAACATAAATAAAAAGTGGAGAAAAAAAACCCCAAAGGGTTGGGGCAAGTGTACCATTAGATTGCCCCTTATTTTTAGGCAAGTATAACATTAGATTGGCCCTTATGGCAATATCAGTTGACGGAGTTGTTTTTGGTGATGACAAATATAACGATCTTTATGAAGAACAATTTATACGAATAAGTTTAACTAAACATGCATGTGATTATGTAATACAAGACACTAAGGGGGTTATTTACTAAACCCCGAATTCTTGATGTGCGCTGGGTTTTTGGCAAAATCCCGACGTTTTCGGGTGAAAAATACGAAAAAAATCTGAAGATCTGAAAAAAAATCTCAGATTTTTTTTTTTTTCGGGAAAGTGTAATTATAAATAAAGCCAAAAAACCTGTGTGGATTTGGTTGGAGTTTTTTTCAGAAAATATTGAGATTAATTCAGACTTTGATAAATAACCCCATAAGGGGCAGATTTATCAAAGGTTGAATTCATGTGAATTTTTTTAACTCTAATAAATTCGAATATACTCACAACTCAAACGGGAGGTTAAGAAAAAAACTTGAACGTCTAATATTCGATCGAAGTAGGAGTAATCCGAAAATTTGATTTGCATTCGATTAAACTTGAATGGAGTCTTTTCTCCAAAAAAAAGCTTGAATTACAGGAAGGCTATTAACACCTTCAAATAGGTCACTGGACTTCTACATGAACTCGGCAGTTTTTTAGTTGGTGAATAGTCGAGTTGTTTCCAGGGTCCAGGTATGATAAATCTTAAATTTGAATTCGGATTATTCCCAACTCGAATTTGTGAGTTTTGACAAAAATCCAACTCAAAAATTAGAATTTGCATTTACAATTCGACCCTTAATAAATCTGCCCCCAAGTTTGTGCAGGAGCAGTAACCCATAGCAAAAAGAAAAAAAAAAAAAAAACACAGGAACAAGAAGCATTTACTGGCCGCCTGTTTAAAAGCAAACATATTGGTTGCTATAGGATACTGCTCCTGGGCGAATTAAGTGCCTTTGACTACAAATGAGAGTTACAATATAGAAAAAAAAAAAACTGGGACCAGAGCACCAGGCATTCTCACCGCTTATTTTTTTCAGTGTAGCTTGGGAATCACCCTCTGTTATTTTTCCAAACACAACTTCATTTCTAAATTCAGTCACTCCTCGAAATGATAAAATCAAGGGATTTCCCTGTAAGATTTCTTCTACTGGTCTTTTGATTTCCAAAAATGAACTTGCTGCTCTAATGATTAAATAAAGGGGGAAATACATGGTCAGTGCAAGGTAATAGAAATAAAAGAAGAGGCAAATACTAAAACTTCTAAATGTAATCACAAAACGAAAGGTTTGATTTGAGATAAATAAGAAAACTGGGAAATACAACACAAAAGTGTTTATAAACAAACATTTGTGCTCAGCCAGACCAATAGGAAGCGACACCTAACAAAACTGCTATTAGTTTCTAATACAAGAGATGACTTACATAGAATATGTTTTTCTTCATATTGCGTGCCTAACAAAATCTGCAAATATTCTGCATGCTATACTAAGAATGGTTTTATTGAAATTTACACTTACAAACTCAGCTCCTCTTCAGTAGCTAAATGTGTAACAAAGAGAGTAAGATGGAATGAGCCCTTTGGTACCATAGCTCTGGACAGTTTCGGCTCCTTCTTCAACACAGCATCTTGAAATGTACTAATGTTACCAAGAATCTGGCCATGAAAGAATAAAAGAAAAATGCTTTATGTGATAGAAAATAAAACTGTTTGTTTCAAGAACATAACATTTCTAATAATATTATAATTGTGTAGCCAGGGCATGGGGATGGACATCGGGTCCACCATTCTGGTGCACAAACAAGATTCTGAGATGATACAAGGCTTGCCTTAATAACAGTGTGCACAAAATGGCTCCTGCCTGCTTGCTATAATTATGAATTCCCAGAAGGAAACAAGATTCAAATAATTTATATAGTGTAATTAAAGTTCATTTTGCTTGACTAATGTGATAAAATAGGATTTTGAATAGCTTTTTTTGGGTGATGGGTCCCCTTTAACCAGGGGAGTATATTTTGGCCACTGTCCACCGCCTGCATTACTTGGACATCTGCCAGCATGTGTCATCTTTAGTTTAAGATTTAAAATAAATTTTAAAGGCACCGTTAAAAAGGCATACATATATATGGGTAACAAAGTAAAAAGTCAAATGCCACAAAACCAGGAGTGACGAAAGCGTTTACTGTAGATCAGAGATTATTTGGGAATAATGATGTATTGGTGAAGGGGAAAGTCAAGCTTATTGGAATGAAAAAGAATCAACATTTCTGTAGTGACAAGGACAACATTAGACCCTTTTGATAAATTCAGGCAACAAATCAACAGATTAATTTCAGTAAAACAAAAGATTGAAAACAAAAAGCTTTATTTATATGATTTATATATGAAGGAAAGCTTTACTTAACTAATCCCAATAATGTTCAAAAGCATCCAAATGAAGGCTGCTTTATGTATTTACCTTAGGGTTTAAAATCGGGAGCGATACAAAATAATTTGCCCTCTTTGGTTTTTTATTTGTGCCATCATCTTTATTTTCTTCAACATTTTTTCTTTTCTTTTTTACTTTTTCATCCAATGTTCTTGTTGCTGAAAGTAATGCAAGTATACTGAATGCAATATTAAATGTAAACACACTAAAACCTAAGTATATGCAGAGCTGCTTCTTCAAACAGAAGGATAAAAGGCAGGTGTCCCTTTGAGAGTTACAAAGAACCATCACTTACACTAATAACTTAAAATGAGATGATATCTATAAACCCACTACAAAGACGGTTAGAGGGATCAGATCACAGATGATGTTCTAGACAGGCTCACTATTGTTGGCTACCTTTGTAATAAGTTGCAAGTGTTTAGTCTATTCCATGACAATCCACCCCAAGGCCTATAGCAAAATGCCAAATTATAATGGCTATACTGTATTTTTTCAGTGTAAAGTTTCAATAGGCTATGTACAATAACAGTCTCAGCAGTTGGTTGCTTGTTCCCGATTACCACAAAGCAATTTAGATAATGCTTATCTGATACTATACAAAATATATAGCAATTGGCAGTCAACATTTTTGAACACAATTTACAGAAATTCATAGAAACCAATTCAATCTGCCAAGTCGACATTTACAAAAACAGTTTGAAGAAGTGTATATTACCATTTTAAATACATTTTAAAAATAGTAAGAATGAATACATTTTCACAAAATGATAAATAGGTTACCACTCTAATTCAAGACAAAAGGGAAGAGTCACTATATACCTCTGTAATCATACAAAGGGAAGGACACGCTGAACTGCCTTTTTTTATTTTACAGTTTTCTCACTGAATCTATCCATACCTCTTCTGCAATTTTGTCTTCTCTCTTCCAACATATGTAATCTTTTCCACAATTTCATCTTGTAACTGTGTCTACCAGACTGATAATTACAATAATATATCCACATTCTGTAAAGCAGTTAGTATGCTTTTTCTCCTTCTTAATCATTTACTAATTTCTTGTTTACTGTCTGACTGGATTTGTTTTATTGAACTTTGGCATATAGTTTGCCAACACAGATCAAGTGATCTATCTATAATGTTTAAAACATAAATAATACCTCTTAACTCAAGATTGCAAACTAAATCACTATTTTGGAAGAAAAAACTTCTTTCCTATGTGTCACTTACAAGTAAAAAATATGTCAACTGTTGCATTTACCCCGTACCTGTTCCAGGACCTGCTCATAATGCCTTACTCAGCATCAGCGCTTTGGAGCTTGTTTGTTTTAGAGGAAGGATGCCTCTTCAAAAATTGTGTAGAGCCATCACAAAGTAGTCAAACCAGCATGTGGATTTGGATAAAGGACTGTGAGTATTTCAATGCTTAGGTTATCTGTGCATACTAAATATACACTCAGACCAATGTTCTTTCTAATTCCTTCTCTGCTAAAGTATTTTTAAACATTTTAAACTTGTGTGCACATTTTTTAAAACTGTGTGTGCAGGCCAGAATAAATGCAAAATTTAGTTTTCTCACAATATTGCACACCAAAATAATGTGGTGGCACAGGTGTGTGCTGGCCTCAAAATGTGTGCACGTGCACAAGCGCACACCTTGGAGGGACTATTGACCCAGATCTGTTAACCTACCTGTTTTTTCCTTTTTGGGGTAACCAGTTTGGCCCCTTACAAATCCTATACAAATGAAAGTTTTCTCCCTACCTCGTGACAGAAGCAGCCTTGGTCACTGGGTACAGCCCACATGTAAATAATTATCTATGAATAAAAGATCTACAAATCACAGGACATAAAATATCAAAAGCACTTCAAGGACTAATGTTTTGGTAGATCACCAGCTGAAAGGTTGATTCTTACAATAAAGCAATACAGTATGTGTGAAAAGTTTGAAATCTCTTACTTTAACTATTTACTTGATAAAAGTCACACCTTCCAGTGGGCTAAGAAATTTTTGTGCATTCTTAAATCATTTTCTGACAAATCACCAGTTGGCCCTTGGTACTATTTATGTCATTCATTCATATTCAATATCAAAATTCCCAAATGAAGTTAAAGTGGACCCGTCACCCAGACATGAAAATCTGTATAATAAAAGTCCTTTTTAAATTAAACATGAAATCCAATTTCTTTTTTTTATTAAAGCATTCATAGCTGTTGTAAACTCATTTAAAAATATCAGCTGTCAATCAAATATTGCCTACCCCGCCTCTATGCCTAGGCATAGAGGCGGGACAAGCAATTACTTTCACTTTCCATTCAGCACTTCCTAGATGTCTCTGCTCTCCCTACATTCCCCCAGCTCTCTTAACCATTTAATTGTGTAACCAGTACATGGGGATAGACATTGGGTCCCTGTCCCCTGGTGCACAAACAAGATTCTGAGATGATACAAGACTTGCCTTAATAACAGTGTCCACAAAATGGCTCCTTCCTGGTTGCTATAATTTTGAATTCCCAGACTGATGGAAACAAGATTCAAATAATTTATACAGTGTAATTAAAGTTAATTTTGCTTGACTAACATGATAAAATAGGATTTGGAATAATTTTGTTTGGGTGACGGGTCCAGTTTAAGCATAACATCACTTTTGTTTTTAAAACACATTGTGTGGATTGCACAAGTGAAATCTGGAGCCATACTCGTATATAATTGTATATGTGGCGGTTGGGATAGAGCCACTTAATCTGTTTACAGCAATCTTACACTAATGCCAGAAAATGTATTTGTAGCAAGTAACAAGTAATTGTGAATACTGCTTTTAAATAAAACAATTATCCTAAACAACGTCCGTACACCAATTAAACGGGAACTATCATTATTATTAAATATCTAAAAACCCATTAATCTGTAGTAGATGTTTTAAATCTGTTTCACAAATAGTGAAATATTTTTTGAGGTTGTTTACAGGGCCGTATTTATATTAACACAATATTATAGGTGCCTATAAATTATTTTTTTGAAATTAAAAAAAAAATCAAAAAAAAATAAAAAAAAATCACCCAGCCTCTTCCACAGATTTCCATTGGAAATCCAGTGAAAGAGCTGGGGAGGTGAGGGGTAGGGGGCTGAGCTGGTTTGCGTGGTGTAACTTCCGCAATGTCTGTGCTTGTGACATCACATGCACAATGTAAGGGCATATTTAGGTCAGATGCTGCCCTAAATACCTAAATACAGTCCTGGTTGTTTAATTTGAAATTCTTTGAAGCTATAACGAACACCCTCATGCTGTGAGTGGTTGACAGATATTACCTGGTCTAACAGGCTGATTCCAGCATGAGGCAGCAATCTGCAATGCCCTCCTGACAAATAGCATGGTTGTTTTTTTTTTTAATCAGACAAAATTATGTTGAGCTGAGGAAACACACTGATGAACCATTTAACTCTCAAATCCTATAAAGAAAAAAAATACTATTTGTGGAAAAGAATGTTTATATCATATTTACATTATTGTCAGTTTCCCTTATAAAGGGATACTGACACGTTCCTATGAAAATCCATAGGAACATGTCAGTATTACTAAAAAGTTGTTGTATGAAAATCTAGCTAGTTAATAGTCCCCTAAAGTCACCCCCAGATGAGTGGTACGTACCCGAGCAGAACTCCGACATGGCAAAAAATCCTCTGCAGTTGTGTCCATCACACTAGGCTGGAGGCGACTTTTTCCTTCCATAGGCTGGAGTATGGTTTTCATTTGTAATTAGCCTATGTAAGAATTGAGCAGCACCCGCACAGTCTGACATAGGAAACCAGTGCTCTCTGTCCCCTTTGTGAGAAGCAGATACCACTTGACTGGGGGTGGCTTTGGGGGACTTTTCTACTTCAGCATTATGGCAGCACCCTCACCCTAAAATGCTTTACATGTGGCAATCTGGCATAATCTCTGAAAAATATTTAAAGCGTTTTACATGTGGTGATCCACGTTAGCAAGGGAAAAAGTATTTTCAAAAGATTTTTTGTACATGTGTAGTGCAGCTTTCCTGCGAGCAAAAAATCTTCTGAAGCATAACCCTTTCTGTCCTCACACTTGCTTAAACATGGCATTTAGATAATGTAAACAACTCGGAACACTCAGATAAAATGTTAGTATGGCACTGCACATTCTCCATATAAATATATTAATGATTTTGTAAATATGATTTTCTCTACCTAAACAGGGCAAGCTAAGAGAGATGTACTTACTTTCAAATACAGAACAAATGTCAGCATTTGCAAAAGGAAGCTTCATTAATGAGTTCTCCATAGATTTGTTATTCAGATTTTGGTTCTTCTTTTTAAATCTACCCGTTTTCTTCATTGAAATTTCATCTGTCTGTACACTTTCTAGTTTATCTGAAAAATCAAAAAACAAATTAAATATCTTTGTATATATTGCTATACTACAAATGGTACTACAATTTCTATACTACAAATTTCAGTAAAAAATAATGTAGTGAAAGTCCAAGTTTGGGGGCTTTCCTTGCCTAGCAACAGTTACCAATAACTAGCTTGTCTTCACTGGTCTAGTACAGCTGGAGTAATAAAAGAATAAATCTGGTTGGTTGCTAAGTATTAGTTGATGCTTTGGCCATGTTACTACATTAATGTTAATTGTATTAAAGTATAGTCATTAAAAGAGCACCTGCCACTTTGCAGTTATTAAAAGCAAAGGAATAACACTTTAAAAAGAGACACTCACCTCATGATAATAACTCTTATCTATATCTGGAGAAATTCCTGCTGTTTAATATGTGCAAAACACACTGGAGTTACGACTTTGTCAGGGCAAAGCATCATGGGAGGTAGCCTTCTCTCACGATATTTCCTCCTGCTGCAGAGAGCAGGAACAGGAAGAGAGGAACACAAAGCACACGCACAGGAGCTCTGTCTGGAGTCAGAGTGAGGACACACTTATTAGCATTAGAAGCAGAGGCATTTGGTAATCATGATTTAATAAAGCTGCTGCTCTCTGCTCTGTCTGCAGACACTGCCATATTAAACGTATCTGGCTACTGACCTCCCTCCCCCCTTCCCCAATTTGGCTCTTTTTTAACCCTATATTCAGCAGCATTCTTCTGTATTGCCATTACAACGGTCCCTCTGCTCTTTTTGACTGCATTTTTAGCCACACTTTCAGGCAGAACATTTTTTTTATTTTAATTCATATAAAAATCACTCACTTTTGCCACCAGTTTTTTTTTGTCACTATTCTAAAAGTTTTTAAGCACAACAACTCAAAGGTAATTGAAAAACTACAAAAAATACTAGAATGCACAAACAGAATTGTTGAACTGTAAGTTTCATTGATAACAAAATATAGTTTAAATATAATTTAAACTGTGTATTGAGCACAATAAAAAAACATCTAAACCAGTGAAGGGAGGGGACTGATATATTACTTTAAGGAGAAGTGTAGTCAAAAAATATAAGCCCATTTTCAGGTTCAAGACTACAATCTAACATATCTTCCTAGCATAGCCCTTCTCCCTGCTTGCTCCCATTGATGTGTGCACACCTCTTCAGGTGACCTGCTGGATTGCTGGAAACATGAAGGTTTGTTTTTCACTGAGCCAACAAACAAACAAACAAACAAACCCACACAATGATTCTTTTTTTTTTTTTTTTAAAGGAACCAATATTGAAGACCTTCCCATCAGTCCTTGGGATACAGGCAGGCCCGGACTGGCAATCTGTGGGTTCTGGCAAATGCCAGAGGGGCTGCTATAAGGTCCCATAGAAAGTAAGTATTTAGTGGGCTGTTTGGGCCTCTATGTGGGCTGATTGGGCCTCTGTGTACCTCAAATGCCAGGGCCTATTTTAATTCTCAGTCTGGACCTAGATATAGGGGTAATAGTTCCTGCATAGGCACGGTTTTTCTCCCTCCATATTCACTGGGCAAGTACTGTTAGGGTGCAAGTGACACATAATGGACCCTGCTACATCTACAAAGTAGGTGTTCGATGTTGAAATACGTGCATAAGCAAATAGGGTTGCACATGCAAGATGTAATTTTAGATGCATACTTCCTGGTGCAAGCTGTGCATTTCGATGCATGGTTCAGGTACACAGTTGTATACATCACACTAGGCTGGAGGCGACTTTATCCTTCCATAGGCTGGAGCATGGCTTTCATTTGAAGTTAGCCTATGTAAGAATTGAGCAGCACCCCGACAAGTCTGAAAAAGGAAACCAGTGCTCTCTGTCCCCTTTGTGAGAAGCAGGTACCACTGGGCTGGGGGTGGCTTTGGGGGACTTTTCTACTTCAGCATTATGGCAGCACCCTCACCCTAAAACGCTTTACATGTGGCAATCCGGCATAATCTCTGAAAAATATTTAAAGCGTTTTAAATGTGGTGATCCGCGTTAGCAAGGGAAAAAGTATTTTCAAAAGATTTTTTGTCCAGTGAAGGAAGATGCTCCCTGGCAAGGACTGAGTCATTTTTCCTGTGGCTCAGTAAGAAGCCCTTCCAATTTCCAGTCCAATGGATCAGAGCAGAAAGTGTAGACATTTTGTTTGTAGGGAATGTGAGATAACACTACCAGATGATGAAGATCTGTGGATTGTCTGGAGAAGGACTCACAGAAGGTAGATCAGCTCTCTGCGTCAACTGTCAAGTTGATTAAAGATTTAATTAAATAAGCTTTGCAGCTTTGCAGACTTGGGGCACCAAAATCGTTGTTCTAAGAAAGTTTGCTTACAACTGGAGCTTGTCACAACCAACTCAGTTTGACGGGTGCACTGCTTATAATGGACAGGGGCCGTATTACAGCTGTTTTTTTTGTTGCCTAGTGATGAAAAACTTGACCCACTCCCAACCCTGGAGAATCCGTACCCGACCCTAACCCGCTGCATGCTTCTATTTATATACCCAAGCCCGCCCTGCTATAACATCACAGAAGGGGTGGGGAACGCTAGTGCAAGCATATATAAGGGAACGTGTCCAGGCAGAAGTGGGGCATTTCTGCTTGACCCACCCACTATGCAGCCAGTATTTTGTGAAATGACACCACCATTTTGTATGATCCCTATACACCCTAGTGGCAGCTAACCCTTTAATGTTACCATAGTTAGGAGATATACACACAGAAGAAATTGCAGCTCAAATCCAGAAAGTGTTAAATAAAAGCAGGATTGCTACGAATTCTGTCTTTTATTTCAGGAGCTCCCAAACTTTAAGGCACTCACCCTGGGAATACTTTGACTTGGGTGTAAAAACCCCAGGTCCCGCACTCGTATCAAAACACAGCTTCTTAACCCTGCTTGAACTGATAGGGAATGCACTCACCGAATATGTAGAGTGGCCCGGGTGCATTGCCCCAAACCCGCAGGAGGAGGTGAGTATAAACTTTCAGCAAGTTAATATAGCAAGTATATATAAGGGAACGTGTCCAGGCAGAAGTGGGGCAGAAGTGGGGCATTTCTGCTTGACCCACCCACTACGCAGCCAGCATTTTGTGAAATTACACCATCATGTTGATACCTATACACCCTAGTGACAGCTAACCCTTTATTGTTACAATAGTAAGGAGAAAGATGGTGCTCCAGAATGATTAGTAAATGACTCACCAAATAGTGAATGTGGTCCTGGTGCTCCAGCCCATGGAAGCAGCCCATGACTAAGTGCCCTAAGTGGGTGCGAAATGCTTAGGGCAGATGGAGATGATATACATTTTTTAACTTTGTATAAATTAAATATATTTTTAACTAATCCTCTATTGTAATTGCAGGTAAAGTTGCTGTACCGTGTTAGCCAGTAAAAATGTTACAGGGCAACCCTTTTGAATGTTGTATATATACCAGAGAACACCACAGCTTCATTGTAATCAGCTTGAAAAGGGAGCTAAAATGTTCTGAAAGCTTACTTTGATTATATTAGTTAGCCAATAAAGGTATCACCTTTGTACCACTTTTTTTATTTCAAAAGGGTTGCCCTGTAACTAATCCTCTCTGGTCCTTTGGATCAGTTTGAGTGCTGGTTGGCCCTGCTTCCATTTAACCCTTTAATGTTATCACCATCATGTGTTTATGTATGATATTACCAGCCCCATTTGTAATAGCTGAACACTGACTAACTGCGTACTAGCTCTCTGGCACTGACTGTATTGATGTATTGAATTAATACAGCTGCAATTATGGGCTATGAACATGAAGCTGCTAAATGTATTTTCTAAGAACATTGTAACAAAGCCATTCAGACACCTAGAGCCCTGAAATTCCCAATGTCCATCAGTGGTAAGCATTATGGCACTTACAGATACCCTGTACTTTTGAAGTAGTGCAAGGAAATTCTGTCTTGGGAAAAGGTTAATCTTTCAGCAGTCCACATAAAGGGGATAGACAATATTTGGGTGGATAAAGTTAAGACTGACGGCATGGAACTAACACAGCTTAGTCTTTCGGATAAGGTGGTGTAAACCTCCAGGAAACCTTTGACCAACAAATGCTGAGATTTTTCAAGACTTGGTGTATGGCTCAAAATATTGAGGCATAGTCTCCCTCGGTTCAAAATGTCAGCAGGGTTTTGACAAATGTCTAAAACCCGGATCTAGTAGAGCACATGCTTTGTCCAGCTCAGCCTTCTCTGACTTGTGGCTAATGTATACTTCAAGGTAGTGTATCACTGATCTAAAAGTACCAATTCATTTCAGCACAACATCAACATAATATCATTAAAATACTTAAAAACCATCAACTTATTAAACTTTAAATATGAAACAACTTTGCAACTTAGAAGGAGATTAATATGAATTTATTTTATACTGGATAATAAACTCCCTAATTTATAAAGATATTTGAAGACACAGAGGAGTTATGTCACCATATAAAAGTATTTACTCTGGGCACCAGGGATTTAAGCCTGTTATTCATATCACTGCTACAAAAACCTTTTGTGGAATACTGCGATTGTTAAATCACTAAGGATGTTGTTAGACTTTTCACATATGGATTCCTAATACCACTGATTGTTACTATCAATATACAGATCCCACTGCCGACTTTTACCATATAACCATCATATTGTGTCCTTGACTGATACTTTGGGATGTTGCTCTGCGAAGGAGATTCAGCATCCGCATTATTGGGACAACTTCTAATGCATATAACGTTCTGGACAGTGTTTACATTGCCATAATATACTGCTTAACCAGCTGTGTGCTAATCAATCACGGATATAATATGTGCTGTGGTATAGATGCATGCATAAGTTGAATGTTGACATGTCATACACCTTATAGACAGATCTGTCTTGTAACTTATAGTAATATAAATATCACTTTATAATTTGCATAATTTTACATACTACGGTGTATATACATTCCTCCCACCTAATTTATTTAAATCGGGCTGAGTGGTTCATTAATCTAAGGAGAGGGATCCCTCCTCCCATGCGCAGCATCTTTGTTTTTAAACTTGCTTTTAATTGATACTCAGGACATGGTTGAGAATAAATATTGCCTTTTTAGAAACATTGTTTGGATTATTCATGACATTTTGCTATTCAGAGATAAAGTCTTGGAGGTTAAGTTCCCCTTTTTAGGTTAAGATATTTTGACATTAGGGGTCACTTACAACCGTATGGGGGCACAAGTGTAAGAGCAATGATGGGCACAAGAGTAAATCCCTTATTGCTCTTTTAAAAGCACTGGTGTAACATGCAAATGTTACATTTGGGGCCTGTTTATCACACCTATATACTTGAATCATTTTCCAGAACATGCTTCTGAGTAAAAAAGTTAAGTTTATTACATGAATTTGTTAAAAAAACAATAGAAAATCCCCTCATAACGCGTTTCATGCTTACCTAGCACTTAGTCTTAGGCAAAATCAAGCCGTCTAAAAAGTGGAGAGAAGCAGTATCGGTGATGTTGCCAAGAGCAACCAATCATTAGATTTAATCTTACTGGTTCCTATGAGCAGAACAAATCTAGATCTCATACAAGCAGTGAAATAACAAAAACCTGAGAAAAGTTAAATCTGTTTATACATTTGTGTTTTACACATATTTTGACAATAGATGGCAGTATTTGTGTAGAATTTTTTATATGTAATAATTGATTTTTCAAAAAGTGGTTGTAGACTGTGAAAGAAAGGATAAACTACTATCCAAGAGGGCACAACTCAACTCTTGTTAATATATAATGAACTTTATTGTGATAAAGATAAATATGTAAGTTTGTTTGGGTAGTGTTCATAGCTTAGATGGACATCAGCCCAGATTGAGAGGTATCTGGGTGTATCTGGCATTGCATTGTCTGTCCTAACTCTGCCCAGGCCACACCCCTTCCCCTCTGATTGTGCTTCTTGTTGTAGCTGCTCCTGAGGATTTTGGATGCCACTGGCACTCCTAGCAAAATCCAAGATGGTGAGCACCTGCAGACAACTTTGAAGGCTTGGATCACTACTGTTACAGAGATGCTGAACCTTTAAGCTGGTGCATTAAAGACACCAGACATAAACCTTTTTTTAAATGTATCATAACATTGTCTTTGCATATTATTTATAATTTTGCCATTAAAGTATTTGCACAATGTTGTTACATTGCCCATCTCATCCCCTTGTTACTCTAAGAGGGGGCTACCATATTTGTGCAGCAGTAATCCGTTAGACAGGTTGAGAAGGGAAAGTCAGGTTGGCAAAACAGGCAGATTTAGGAACTTCAAGTAACAATGACTTACAAAGGCAGACCTATCAGTGAAAAATTATCAACATGCCCTATAGGTAGCTTTAATATTAATGTACATTAATATTTTGAATAGTAGATTTTTAGTGTCAGTATAAAAAAATAAAATATGACATATGTAGCTATATTTGTTTTTACTGTTTTGTCCTTCTTTAATGGCAGAATAAGCACAGGAATTGGTTGCAAATGGTGGGTGACTGTGTGAGGGGTGTTAAAACACTTAATTGTGATTTATATAATAGTTTTATATATATATATATATATATATATATATATACATACAATATCATATATTATATATACTATACTTCAGGATTCATCTAAATTATGCAAAAACTCCTAAGGGTTCGGATGAACATAAATCATGTGAGCCAAATCCATGTGACTTTAAAGCATTGGACAACTGAATATGACAATTTCGTGTCCCCGATTTTAAAAATTACCTACTATATCTGCATATAGATCTGTATACATAAAGATCTTACAACTTTATACAATTCATTAGTTATAATAACTCAAAGGAGAATGGTTACAGAATTCATTCTAATTCTGAAAATTAATAAGTGGTAATAGAATGCTTGTATGCTGTAAAAAAAAAATCAAAATATTTATGATTAGATGGATTACACTATTAACCTTTTAAATGCCACAGATCATAGAATCTACGTTCTGTGGCAAAGGTACTTGAAATGCCACAGAACGTAGATTCTACGTTCTGCAGCACTTCCTGGTTCTCGAGCGGAGGAGCGGCTGTTAGAGCCGCTCGCTCCGTTCCTCCTCGATCCCCTGCCCCTAGGCAACGAGCAGAGCAGGGGATCGAGTGGCCCCTGGGGCGCGATCGCCCAGGGGCCCAAAAACAGCAGCAGGCACGTGTTACTTACGTGTCCTGCTGCTGCAGCCTACACCGCGCCGTCGATCTCCGCCCCCACAGCACAGAGACAGGAACCACGTCGCAGATGTCTTCCAGGGGCTCTTCCTGATCGTCTGCAACAGTCTCCAGCGACTTTTTCAGGTTAGTGCAACAATTACACACACAAACACACCAACACACACTTATTACAGTAATACACACTTAGATTCACACTTACACATACATTTTTGGGGATTGGGGGGGTCACTTACACTCACTGCACTTACACACACGTGCACACGCACACACGCGCACATAACATGTAATTTACCATTTGTACACACGCACACGCACATACATGGCATTGTGGCTTTTTTTTTTTTCTTATCGCATCGTCTCTTTTTTTGGCTGAAAAAAATGTTTTACTGCCATTACGAATAGCGTATTCGCTAACCGTACTGTGCAATACCTTTTGTATGTTATTTCGGTGATTATATTGCAATTTTGGGTATTTTGGTGCATTTTTAGCCATTTTATTGAATTTTTAGCCATTTTATTGCATTTTCAGTTCTGCATATATTGTGTTCACTTGTTTCTAGCCGTATAACCTGTTTGGCCCATCTAAAATATTCAAACTGTGATTCTGACGGCCGATAACACTAGTCTGGAAAAAAAAACATTGATTTTTGTGGTTTTATTGGATTTTTTTGCATTTCACCCTTTACTGCCTTATTTTGTTTTGCCTTGTAAATTTTATCTACTATATATCCATTTGGGGGTCTCTGTGTGCCACATAGTATGGTATATCTATGCATATTGGGCATCAAAGTGTTCAGTAGACACCTGGCGTTCATATTTAGGATGTTTTATGCTGATACGTTACGAAATGTGGGGCATATAATGGGGTAAAATTCAAGCTTTCTGACAATTTTCAGAAATTTGATAAAAACCGTTATGTTCAGCATTGCTTTGCAGTTTGGCAGTTTGCAGTAGAAACACTTATTTACCCATATTGGATTCGTCAGAATGTGTACTTTCTGAAAATATATGGTTTTCTGGGGTATCTGTACTGTTAGGGGGGGTCTAATGTCGCATAATACACACACCAGGTGCTTATATTGTAGCAGCCAGCGCGTCAGCTGTGAAAATGTATATATACACTATTGTCATTTGGGGGTCTCTGTGCGCCACATAGTTTGGTATATCTATGCATATTGGGCATCAAAGTGTTCAGTAGACCCCTGGCATTCATATTTAGGATGTTTTATGCTGATACGTTACGAAATGTGGGGCATATAATGGGGTAAAATTCAAGCTTTCTGACAATTTTCAGAAATTTGATAAAAACCGTTATGTTCAGCATTGCTTTGCAGTTTGGCAGTTTGCAGTAGAAACACATATTTACCCATATTGGATTCGTCAGAATGTGTACTTTCTGAAAATATATGGTTTTCTGGGGTCTCTGTACTGTTAGGGGGATCTAATGTCGCATAATAAACACACGAGGTGCTTATATTGCAGCAGCCAGCGCTTCAGCTGTGAAAATGTATATACACTATTGTCATTTGGTGGTCTCTGTGCGCCGCATAGTTTGGTATATCTATGCATATTGGGCATCAAAGTGTTCAGTAGACCCCTGGCGTTCATATTTAGGATGTTTTATGCTTATACGTTACGAAATGTGGGGCATATAATGGGGTAAAATTCAATCTTTCTGACGATTTTCAAAAATTTGATAAAAACCGTTATGTTCAGCATTGCTTTGCAGTTTGGCAGTTTGCAGTAGAAACACATATTTACCCATATTGGATTCGTCAGAATGTGTACTTTCTGAAAATATATGGTTTTCTGGGGTCTCTGTACTGTTAGGGGGGTCTAATGTCGCATAATACACACACCAGGTGCTTATAATGCAGCAGCCAGGGCGTCAGCCGTGAAAATTTATATACACTATTGTCATTTGGGGGTCTCTGTGCGCCACATAGTTTGGTATATCTATGCATATTGGGCATCAAAGTGTTCAGTAGACCCCTGGCGTTCATATTTAGGATGTTTTATGCTGATAAGTTACGAAATGTGGGGCATATAATGGGGTAAAATTCAAGCTTTGTGACAATTTTCAGAAATTTGATAAAAACCGTTACGTTCAGCATTGATTTGCAGTTTGGCAGTTTGCAGTAGAAACACTTATTTACCCATATTGGATTCGTCAGAATGTGTACTTTCTGAAAATATATGGTTTTCTGGGGTCTCTGTACTTTTAGGGGGGTCTAATGTCGCATAATACACACACCAGGTGCTCATATTGCAGCAGCCAGCGCGTCAGCCGTGAAAATGTATATACACTATTGTCATTTGGGGGTCTCTGTGCGCCACATAGTTTAGTATATCTATGCATATTGGGCATCAAAGTGTTCAGTAGACCCCTGGCGTTCATATTTAGGATGTTTTATGCTGATACGTTATGAAATGTGTGGCATATAATGGGGTAAAATTCAAGCTTTCTGACAATTTTCAGAGATTTGATAAAAACCGTTATGTTCAGCATTGCTTTGCAGTTTGGCAGTTTGCAGTAGAAACACTTATTTAACCATATTGGATTCGTCAGAATGTGTACTTTCTGAAAATATATGGTTTTCTGGGATCTCTGTACTGTTAGGGGGGTCTAATGTTGCATAATACACACACCATGTGCTTATATTGCAGCAGCCAGCGCATCAGCCGTGAAAATGTATATACACTATTGTCATTTGGGGGTCTCTGTGCGCCACATAGTTTGGTATATCTATGCATACTGGGCATCAAAGTGTTCGGTAGACCCCTGGCGTTCATATTTAGGATGTTTTATGCTGATAAGTTACGAAATGTGGGGCATATAATGGGGTAAAATTCAAGCTTTGTGACGATTTTCAGAAATTTGATAAAAACCGTTACGTTCAGCATTGCTTTGCAGTTTGGCAGTTTGCAGTAGGAACACATATTTACCCATATTGGATTCGTCAGAATGTGTACTTTCTGAAAATATATGGTTTTCTGGGGTCTCTGTACTGTTAGGGGGGTCTAATGTCGCATATTACACACACCAGGTGCTCATATTGCAGCAGCCAGCGCGCGTCAGCCGTGAAAATATATATACACTATTGTCATTTGGGGGTCTCTGTGCGCCGCATAGTTTGGTATATCTATGCATATTGGGCATCAAAGTGTTCAGTAGACTCCTGGCGTTCATATTTAGGATGTTTTATGCTGATACGTTACGAAATGTGGGGCATATAATGGGGTAAAATTCAAGCTTTGTGGCAATTTTCAGAAATTTGATAAAAACCGTTATGTTCAGCATTGCTTTGCAGTTTGTCAGTATGCAGTAGAAACACTTATTTACCCATATTGGATTCGTCAGAATGTGTACTTTCTGAAAATATATGGTTTTCTGGGGTCTCTGTACTGTTAGGTGGTCTAATGTCGCATAATACACACACCGGGTGGTTATATTGCAGCAGCCAGCGCGTCAGCCGTGAAAATGTCTATACATATTGTCATTTGGGGGACTCTGTGCACCACATAGTTTGGTATATCTATGCATATTGGGCATCAAACTGTTTAGTAGACCCCTATGTTTATATTTAGGATGCTTTATGCTGGTAATGATACATGGACAATACGATGCTGGAAAGTTGAAGCTTTGAGGCAATTTCCAGATATTTCACCCAAACCGCCAAATTTGGCAAAGCCTTGCGACTCAGTAGTTTGGAGCAGAAAGGCATGGGTACCCATTTTAGATTCTGTAGAATGTGTACTTTCCAAAAATATATGGGGTTGGGGGGTAAACATATATTTCTGTGTTTTTACCCCACAAAAATGCAGTCAATGTGTTGATTTTTCATTAGCTGAAGTTACCCACAGGACAATTTGTATGTGCTAACTTCATTTTGGGGCCTCTAAATGCCATATACTTTGGTAAACTTATGAACAATGGCCACCAAAATGTTCAGAGGAACCCTGGCAATCATATTTAGGGTGCTTTTTCTTAGTACGTAATGACACATGGGTGATATGGTGCTGGGAAGTTGAAGCTTTGAGGCAATTTTCAGATATTTCACCAAAACCGACAACTTTGGGAAAGCCTTGCGACTCAGTAGTTTGGAGCAATAAGGCATGGGTACCCATTTTAGATTCTGTAGAATGTGTACTTTCCAAAAATGTATGGGTTTGGGGGGTAAACATATATTTCTGTGTTTTTACCCCACAAAAATGCAGTCAATGTGTTGATCTTTCATTAGCTGGTTACCCACAGGACTATTTGTATGCGCTAACTTCATTTTGGGGTCTCTAAATGCCAGATACTTTGGTAAACCTATGAACAATGGCCACCAAACTGTTCGGAGGAACCCTGGCAATCATATTTAGGGTGCTTTTTCTTGGTGCATAACGATACATGGGTGATATGGTGCTGAGAAGTTGAAGCTTTGAGGTAATTTTCAGATATTTCACCAAAACCGACAATTGTGGGAAAGCCTTGCGACTCAGTATTTTGGAGCAGAAAGGCATGGGTACCCATTTTAGATTCTGTAGAATGTGTACTTTCCAAAAATATATGGGTTTTGGGGGGTAAACATATATTTCTGTGTTTTTACCCCACAAAAATGCAGTCAATGTGTTGATTTTTCATTAGCTGAAGTTACCCACGGGACTGTTTGTATGCGCTAACTTCATTTTGGGGCCTCTAAATGCCAGATACTTTGGTAAACTTATGAACAATGGCCACCAAAATGTTCAGAGGAACCCTGGCAATCATATTTAGGGTGCTTTTTCTTAGTACGTAATGACACATGGGTGATATGGTGCTGGGAAGTTGAAGCTTTGAGGCAATTTTCAGATATTTCACCAAAACCGACAACTTTGGGAAAGCCTGGCGACTCAGTAGTTTGGAGCAATAAGGCATGGGTACCCATTTTAGATTCTGTAGAATGTGTACTTTCCAAAAATGTATGGGTTTGGGGGGTAAACATATATTTCTGTGTTTTTACCCCACAAAAATGCAGTCAATGTGTTGATCTTTCATTAGCTGAAGTTACCCACAGGACTATTTGTATGCACTAACTTCATTTTGGGGCCTCTAAATGCCAGATACTTTGGTAAAACTATGAACAATGGCCACCAAACTGTTCAGAGGAACCCTGGCAATCATATTTAGGGTGCTTTTTCTTGGTGCATAACGATACATGGGTGATATGGTGCTGAGAAGTTGAAGCTTTGAGGCAATTTTCAGATATTTCACCAAAACCGACAATTGTGGGAAAGCCTTGCGACTCAGTAGTTTGGAGCAGAAAGGCATGGGTACCCATTTTAGATTCTGTAGAATGTGTACTTCCAAAAATATATTGGTTTTGGGGGGTAAACATATATTTCTGTGTTTTTACCCCACAAAAATGCAGTCAATGTGTTGATTTTTCATTAGCTGAAGTTACCCACGGGACTGTTTGTATGCGCTAACTTCATTTTGGGGCCTCTAAATGCCAGATACTTTGGTAAACTTATGAACAATGGCCACCAAAATGTTCAGAGGAACCCTGGCAATCATATTTAGGGTGCTTTTTCTTAGTACGTAATGACACATGGGTGATATGGTGCTGGGAAGTTGAAGCTTTGAGGCAATTTTCAGATATTTCACCAAAACCGACAACTTTGGGAAAGCCTTGCGACTCAGTAGTTTGGAGCAGAAAGGCATGGGTACCCATTTTACATTCAGTAGAATGTGTACTTTCCAAAAATATATGGGTTTGGGGGGTAAACATATATTTCTGTGTTTTTACCCCACAAAAATGCAGTCAATGTGTTGATTTTTCATTAGATGAAGTTACCCACAGGACTATTTGTATGCGCTAACTTCATTTTGAGGCCTCTAAATGCCAGATACTTTGGTAAACCTATGAACAATGGCCACCAAATTGTTTGGAGGAACCCTGGCAATCATATTTAGGGTGCTTTTTCTTGGTGCGTAACGATACATGGGTGATATGGTGCTGAGAAGTTGAACCTTTGAGGCAATTTTCAGATATTTCACCAAAACCGACAATTGTGGGAAAGCCTTGCGACTCAGTAGTTTGGAGCAGAAAGGCATGGGTACCCATTTTAGATTCGGTAGAATGTGTACTTTCCAAAAATATATGGGTTTTGGGGGGTAAACATATATTTCTGTGTTTTTACCCCACAAAAATGCAGTCAATGTGTTGATCTTTCATTAGCTGAAGTTACCCACGGGACTGTTTGTATGCGCTAACTTCATTTTGGGGCCTCTAAATGCCAGATACTTTGGTAAACTTATGAACAATGGCCACCAAAATGTTCAGAGGAACCCTGGCAATCATATTTAGGATGCTTTTTCTTAGTACGTAATGACACATGGGTGATATGGTGCTGGGAAGTTGAAGGTTTGAGGCAATTTTCAGATATTTCACCAAAACCGACAATTTTGGGAAAGCCTTGCGACTCAGTAGTTTGGAGCAGATTCAGTAGATTTTTAGATTCAGTAGAATGTGTACTTTCCAAAAATATATGGGTTTGGGGGGTAAACATATATTTCTGTGTTTTTACCCCACAAAAAATGCAGTCAATGTGTTGATTTCTCAGTAGCTGAAGTAAAGTCCTGAACAATTTGGATGTGCTAACTTCATATTGGTGTCTCTAAATGCCAGATACTTTGGTAAACCTATGCATAATGGGTATCAAACTGTTCAGTGGACCCCTGGCAATCATATTTCAGGTGCTTTTTCTTGGTACCTAATATAGTTTGGGATATGCGGAGCAGCAAAATAAAACCTTTGAAATGATTTTTCAGAATTTTGAATTTTTTTTTGAAAAACCGCTATGTTCAGACAAGCTTTTATGTTTGGTAGTTGGGAGTAGAGAGACATAGTTACCCATTTTGTAATCGGCAGAATGTGTACTTTTCAAAAATGTATGGTTTTCTGGGGTAAACCTACGGTTTCAGGATTTTTTGCCTTGGAATCTAAAGCATGCCGTTTTCTGCCTTAGTGCTTTCAAAATTCGGTAATATACTGCCGGGAGTTTTTGCTGTACAGAAATCCTAAATCTCCCTAAAACTATACATATCTGGTATTGGCACGTTCGAGAGACATAAGGCTTTCCAAATCAGTTGGATTTTCATCCCTAAAATGAAATATTTTTCTGGTATAAATTGATATACGATGAAAAATGGTAATTTTTCTTTTTTTTTGGTATTTAGCACTATAAATTTTTTTGCACAGTTGGAAATACATGAAAACTCAGGCAGATTTAGAAAGCTCAGTTTCTACCGAAAAAAACAATGTATAGTTTTCCTAGGTAAACTATAGGTTTCCCTCAGAAAATGCCCCTAAAGTGAGAGAGCACAAAATGTTTCAAAAACGGCTGGCATTTCGCTTAACCAAAATGTGAAATTCTGCTGGCACTTAAAGGGTTAATGCATAAGGTACTCAATATTACTCAAATGGAAGACATATAATACATATATATATATATATATATATATATATATATATATATATATATATATATATATATATATATATATATACTGTATACAATTACCTTTCAGAAAAAAAAGGAATAATAAACTTCCTGATTTAACCTTGTTGGTGCCACTTTGTTTAACCTTTCTACCCAAATCAATTATTTCTGGAGTAACAGTTTGCCAAAATCCCCACTTCTTGCTGGGGAGGGCACCACCTGCAGCATTAACTGTGTACTGTTGTGTCTATACTATGAAGTTTCTGCTGACAGGGGTAACAGATTTCTTTTTCACAAACACTATTGATCTTCTATGTTCTCCTGTGCATGTTTTAACCTGTCTCTTATGTTTCCCACCATTAGCCTTACAACTCAACAACTCAGACACTTGGCGTGTATATATATATATATATATATATATATATATATATATATATACCTCTGATGGTGTTACATGTCACAAAGTCTTTCAAATATTGTATCCACTAGATAGGATGTTTGCATTCCTTGCCTTCAATTATTCTATTACAGCAAGGGCAGGCACTAGTATGTATCATTTGGGGTTTGACTAATAATTGTGTGTAATCAACTGTAGGTATGTCCACTTTTATTAAATGAACCTCCACATTCCTTAAGAGGTTTCTATAAACAAACAGACCATAATCTACCTTCCGCAAAATCTCCCAATACTTGAATTTAACAAAACAATATTTACAGTTACACTTAGCGGGTTATTTCCGAATGCAAAAATCAAGAAAAATGTGTGACTTTTTTGTAATAAAATTTTACTTTTAAAAAATCACGAATGTTTCAGAATTTATTAAACCCTGTGGATGGAAAAGTCAGAATCTGAAAATCTGGCATTTCAGACCTGTCGAGGTTGCATATAAGTCAATGGGAGAAGTCCCAATGATTTTTTGATGTGCACTGGGTTTTGGTGCAATACCCAGAAGTTTTCGGGTGAAGATTCAGAAAAAAATTGAGAAATTCGTGAAAATCTAATAAAAAAATCGTGAAAATCGTTTTTTTTCCCTGCAAAGCAAATTTTAGGGAAAATGTAATAATAAATAGGATTTGATCAGAGTTTGTAGCAGAAAATATTGAGATAAATTTGGACTTTGATAAATAACCCCCTTATAATTGCAGATCCAGGATTCGGTTCGGGATTTGGTCAGGAAAATTCGACGAATCCTTGTGCCTGGCCGAACCGAATCCTAATTTGTATACATAAATTAGGGGAGGTTAGGGAAGTCACATGACTTTTCGTCAAAAAAGAATTTTTTCCACTTTTTTCTTTCCTGACCCTAATTTGCATATGCAAATTAGGATTCTGATTCGGTTCGGCCAAATCTTTCACCAAGGATTCAGGGATTCGGCTGAATCCCAAATAGTGGATTCAGTGCATCCCTAGTTGCAGATGAAACCACAGTAAATTGCATTAGCCATTTTTTTTCCTCATTTTATTCCTGGTGCAAATTATTATGACTCTTTATTGCACTTTAGATATAGGCACCAACATCTCAAATTGACACTGCCTTTCTTAAGGAGGCACTAAATAGTAGGAGTAATGGTCTTTTATAAAACCTGGGGCCAGAAACTGAATATAGGTTTCCTATATTATATTATGTTAGAGATTAGGATCGGATGATATGGCGCCTAGTGCAGACCTAAAATTTCAGTCTTCCCTACCATCTCCACTTTGGGTGGTATGGTTGTTTGGTGGAAAGCACTGCCTTGCACTGGTGGGGTTCCTAAATTCGATTCTAGTTTCCTCCAAAAACATGCAGGCAGGTTCACTCCTGATTAACTTGACCATATTGTATGTAAATACAGACCTTAGATTGTAATCTCCACTGGGGCAGCTAATAATGTATAATCTCTGTAATGCTATGCTGAAATGTGTCAGAGCTATAATTTATTTATAAAAAATAATGGGAAATGTTCTGTAGTTGACAATGTTTTCACATGCAGAAAAGCATAACAGTCATTCAAAGCAAGCGTTTAACAAATCCACAAGATTACAGTGAAAATTTAGATAGGTGAGGTCAGGGTTGGGCCGGCATGACATTGGAAAATTGATGGTATTTGGCAATCCAGGCCCACTCACTACGCCACTGCGGACACCCCAAACTGCACCCCCTCACACGATCACAGCTGCAAGTCAGGCAGGTAAAGCATATGTAGTGCAGCTGCGGTGGAGGGAGGTGTACATCAGGAGGGGGCCCTTGATGTTGCAAGGGAGTCTTTCAGGTTGGAGGCTAGTGGGCCCTGGACACCCCAGATCAAATTACAAACATTCTATTTTAAAAATGAAACTAACATGAAGCTTGTTTTTTAATTGAGAAGCCATAATATTTATTAACAGAAGAAGACTCAGGCAAGGCACAGATTATTAATGAGAATGTAGCTGTAGAACACAGGCACAAAAGCTTATAGTATCTGTGTCAGTGCTATTTAATGTATCCAACATGTTCCAAGGCTGAGTTTCAGCTGCCAGCATTCTTTATTGAGTTCAGATGGCACTGACTGCTCTGTACTTTGTATTGGAATTTGCTGTTTACTTGAAGTAAGGGAAACACAACCACATTCCCAGCAGTGATTTATGAATACTCGATGGGCCTTTTACTTATTTCTTTGCTTTCATGAGGCAACTACATGAAAGACTTCACAGATTACAAGCATGCGGATTTTGATCTGTGAAGAACAAAAAATGTAGCAAAGCCACATTTCTCATCATGGCGTGAAAAAAACGAGCGTAACGTAAAAGAACGTTGAAGCTTAACTGGAATGTGTAGGCCTTTTCCTGTGCAGCGGTACATGTTGATATCCTGTGTCTGTACATAAGGAAGTAGAGCAAGAACACAAGTATGTATTCAATCAGTGTGCCACACAATTTTCTTTTTTTTTTTTTCAAATGACATATAGCTTTGTCTATTCATTGTAGATTGGGAGGCCATACACATGATATTCATTAGGATGCTTTGCAGAGCATCCCTTCTGAAATAAAGGACAAAGGCTATGCCAGTTATGCATGCTTTTGAGGCAAGGATGAAATAAACAGTTCAGTTGTGCTTCATCGCTAAAGAAAAAGGGGGATGAGGAGAGGGAAAAGGGAAATGATGGAAGAAAGGGTGGAGTAAGGAAGAAAAAAGTAAAAGGCAGCTGGATCAGCAAAAATAAAAAGAATTCGCACATGGAAAAGGGCTATACAAAAATTTTAAAAAAAGGCAATTTTAAAATCTATTCTTGCATAAAAAAAGTTGCCTCAAAAAAACCTATTGACTCCAATGTATTTCACTTATTTTTGGACAGATTTGCTCATTACCAGCTAATGGAAATATTTTTACACTCACAATTTTTCATTCCATAATTGGGGAGCATTTGTTTGAAAAAAAATTGTGTAAAAAAAAAAAAAAGGAAAAAAGATCTGTCGTGTTTTCTAACTTCATATTGACCAACCACACCATTCTAAGATTTGCCCCTAAAATTTAATACTTAACTTGTAGTAATCCAGTTTAGTTATGTAATGTAAAATACAGCTTCTTTTGCAGATACATTAAAATACAGCTAATTATTGTTAACTGGTTTAACTGTTTCCTATAAATAAAAACTCAACCAAGCTAATTACTGTCAAGGATTAGGTAGGGGGCGCTGTGGAGACTGATAGGGAAAGGGCGAGTCCTTGAGGCAGGAACTGTATGTGCCTAGGGAACACTTGAAGGGAAAGCAGGAACAGGTTGATGAGGGCGAAGAGTCAGTCTGGATCAGGTGCAGATCAGGACTGGACTAGGCAGGAAGAAGAGGGCGACGACTCAACAGGAACAGACTGGACGGGGCAGGAGTGGAACAGGAACAGACTGGATGGGACAGGACGGTGCGGGCGTAGATCAGATCAAATTGGGGATAGAGTGCAGAGGGAGACTGGAGCAAGATAGCAAGAGAGGACCGGAGCAAGATAGCAAGAGAGGACTGGAGCAAGATAGGACCGGAGCAGAAGATAGCGAGAGAGGGGTACAAGGTAGGGTTGGATCAAGGTTGGGAAGGTACAAGATAGGGTAAAGCAAGACAAAGACAGGCAGACAAGGCAAGGAGGAATAATAAGGGAAAAGGGACAAGAGCTAGAACTACCTAGTTAGGGGCGCTGCCGCAGTACTAGGGAGAAACCATGCAATGCTCTGGCAAGGAGTGGTCTAAGTGCTGCCCTTAAATAGGGAAGAGTCAGCCCTGATTGGCTGATTAAACTAGGCAGCAGCTGGGTTGGGGCTGCAGATGCCAAACAGGCTGCAGCTGAGCTGGGACTGCAGAGGCCAGGTTACACATAGCGAGCAACCCTACAGGCTGCTCACCTAGCCAAATGGTTAAGGTATCGAGCCAGAAACCCAAAGGTCCCTGGCTTGAATCCCAGCAATACCTGACAGTATCCCCCCCCCTCACAAGGCGACTCTCCTCGGGAGAGCCACCCTTGCGGGTGCCCTGGGACTCGGGAGAGCCACCCTGGCGGGTGCCCTGGGACTCGGGAGAGCCACCCTGGCGGGTGCCCTCCACATAGGTGCCTTGGGTTCTGGCAAAGGTACAGTCAACTCCACCCTCGCGGGTGCCCTCAAAATGAGTGCCTGGGTTTTGGATGTTATTTTGTAAGTCACTGTGTTAAGACACGGCAGAAGCCCCCCCCCTCCTCCTCAGGGCACAGGATAAGGCAGAAGCCCCTCTTTTGGGGGCACAGGAGGCAGCTGCTGGGGAGCCGGCACAAGTGCAGGAGGCAGCCAGTGGGGAGCCAGTCGCCGGGGAAGCCTAGCTGAAGTCATGGGCAGCGGCGGCTGCTGGGGAACTGGCTCTGGAGCCGAAGGCAATGGCGGCTGCTGGCTAGGCCCCTCTGGAGCTGTGGACAGCGGAGGCTGCTGGGAAACCCCCTCTGGAGCTTTAGGCAGCCGAGGGATAGCCGGCCCTGGAGCAGACTGCGGAGGGATAGCCGGCCATGGAGCAGACTGCGGAGGGATAGCCGGCCCTGGAGCAGACTGCGGAGGGATAGCCGGCCCTGGAACTGAGGCAAATTTATCTAGGAATGCCAACAGAAACTGAGCAGTATTGTAGATTAAAGGGGGATTTACTGCACAGTAAATTCTCGGCCAAGGAACGAGCTTTACCTTCTAGCAGGAAGAAAATGATCTCCGAAACTTGCTCAACTGGAGGAGCACTCAAAAAGTGTTCTTTCTCTGAAAGGAGCAGGACTTCCTCTAGAAAGATAAGAATTTTACTTGGGGAGCCATCACAGTATCTGTGGGTCAAAATAGAGTATTTAGTCTTTTTGGGAATCTGGTCAGAAGGCACAGGAACATCCCTTGCAGACTCTTGTGGACAGAGCATTCTGTCAAGGATTAGGTAGGGGGCGCTGTGGAAACTGATAGGGAAAGGGCGAGTCCTTGAGACAGGAGCTGTATGTGCCTAGGGAACACTTGAAGGGAAAGCAGGAACAGGTTGATGAGGGCGAAGTGTCAGTCTGGATCAGGTGCAGAACAGGACGGAGAGGGCGAAGATCAGGACTGGACTAGGCAGGAAGAAGAGGGCGACGACTCAACAGGAACAGACTGGACGGGGCAGGAGTGGAACAGGAACAGACTGGATGGGACAGGACGGTGCAGGCGTAGATCAGATCAAACTGGGGATAGAGTGCAGAGGGAGACTGGAGCAAGATAGCAAGACAGGACTGGAGCAAGACAGGACTGGAGCAAGATAGCAAGACAGGACCGGAGCACAAGATAGCGAGAGAGGGGTACAAGGCAGGGCCAGATCAAGGTCAAGGTTGGGAAGGTACAAGATAAGGTAAAGCAAGACAAGGAGGAATAATAAGGGAAAAGGGACAAGAGCTAGAACTACCTAGTTAGGGACACTGCCGCAGTACTAGGGAGAAACCATGCAATCCTCTGGCAAGGAGTGGTCTAAGTGCTGCCCTCAAATAGGGAAGAGTCAGCCATGATTGGCTGATTAAACTAGGCAGCAGCTGGGTTGGGGCTGTAGATGCCAAACAGGCTGCAGCTGAGCTGGGGCTGGAGAGGCCAATCAGGCGGCAGCTGGGCTGGGACTGCAGAGGCCAGGTTACACATAGCGAGCAACCCTACAGGCTGCTCACCTGGCCAAATGGTTACGGTATTGAGCCAGAAACCCAAAGGTCCCTGGCTCGAATCCCAGCAATACATGACAATTACAGCTACAAAGTTCTCAATCACAATAATCCACATCAAGTATAAGCAATTTGTTTTTATTGCTTTAGTCCAAGGTAAAGGTAAATTTTAGGCAGCTTTACATTACAGAATGTTTTTTTCTAACATTTTCAGTCACACTACTGGTTCTCACCCTTGAAACAATGTTGCAGAAGCAAAAGTGGTCCTTTTGAAGGGGGCATGAAACAATTTGCAAAGGACCTACTGTAGATAATGTGTAAAACCCAAAAACATTTTATATATGTACCTGTGTATATTTTTAGCATACTGAATACTTTCGGGATGTCCGTCCTGCAGCCCCTGTCTAACTATATTCAAAAAAAATTCTTCTGTTCTGGAAAGACAACAAAAATGTATTTTCCTTGATGATATATAAAATAAAATTCTGTTTTGAGTAAAGCCATGCTGCTGTGGGTCAGGCTTTGACATATGTAACGTCAGTTTCCAGCTTAACAATTAACTATACTGAGAACAAGGACACCTAGGGGTATATTTATCAAAGAGTGAAGTTAGCGATAACCACAGTCCACTAGAGTGAAATACCGCCTCTCCCAATTAATTTCTAAGGGATTTTTAAAGGCGTATTTATCAAATGGTGAAAGTGAAAGGTCCCCCTTTTGATAAATACGCCTTTAAAAATCCCATAGAAATGAATGGAGAGAGGCGGTATTTCACTCTAGTGGACTTCACTTTTTGATAAATATACCCCCTAGTGGTCCAAAAGTACAAATAGAAATGCACAGCTACCAGTAGCTAAAACTGTACCACTCATTATAATAACATTTTCAACCGTGCATTTTATGAAAATAGCAGGCCACTTATAGTACCCTCGACCTACACTTAAGATTCTTCAGTGTGAAGGGCTATGATGAGAAACAGATATACATACAGTGTATAATGAGGCAAAACTTAAAAATCAGGACTAGTCCGTCTCCTATAGTTACATAGTTACATAGTTAGTTACATAGTTAAATTGGGTTGAAAAAAGACAAAGTCCATCAAGTTCAACCCCTCCAAATGAAAACCCAGCATCCATACACACACCCCTCCCTACTTTTAATTAAAATTCTATATACCCATACCTATATTAACTATAGAGTTTAGTATCACAATAGCCTTTAATATTATGTCTGTCCAAAAAATCATCCAAGCCATTCTTAAAGGCATTAACTGAATCAGCCATCACAACATCACCCGGCAGTGCATTCCACAACCTCACTGTCCTGACTGTGAAGAACCCTCTACGTTGCTTCAAATGAAAGTTCTTTTCTTCTAGTCTAAAGGGGTGGCCTCTGGTACGGTGATCCACTTTATGGGTAAAAAGGTCCCCTGCCATTTGTCTATAATGTCCTCTAATATACTTGTAAAGTGTAATCATGTCCCCTCGCAAGCGCCTTTTTTCCAGAGAAAACAACCCCAACCTTGACAGTCTACCCTCATAATTTAAGTCTTCCGTCCCTCTAACCAATTTAGTTGCAATTTAGTTTAGTGTTTGCAAATAATTAAATTTTTCCTTTTCTTGTATGATAATAAAATAGCACCTTGTAATTGAGCCTAACTAAGCAGCATGGATTCATATTGGTGGCAAAATAATCCCATTGGTTTTATTTACTGTTGAAATGATTTTAGCAGACTCGGGGCATGGTGATCTAAATGGAAAGATCCCTTATCTGGAAAACCCTAGGTCCCAATCCAGTCATTTTGATCCACTACCTTGCCTGCAGGTAAGGTTAATGTGGTGTCAGTGCATCTGTAAAAATGGATTGAACTGTTGCTAAGTAAATTATAAACTCTTTTTTTATAAACATAATAATAATGTTTTAGATAAAGTCTGCCACATAATTGAATAGCCACATAATTATGTAACTCCTATGCTGACAGGAAAAAGCAATCCACAGACCACCTTAAGTGCTGAAAAATGAGCAGGCAGAAGCTCTCAGTAAAGAGCTTTTTAAAAATAAAAAAATTAAAAGGAGTAAAATTACAAAGTTTGTTATTTATTTAACAGATAATAACTACAATTCATATAAAGGGTATACAATTTTATTTTACTAAAAAGACATTCTGTTAGAAAACTACTATTTCTACAAAACTACAATTCCATGCATTGGCACAATATAATTCAGAATTTATCATTTCACCAAAATCAATTTGGTGATACAGATCATCAAATCTTGTAAACAGATACAAACTGATATGCTGGAAAAATCTGGTGATTGCATTGGACTGCATACAGTATGTAATTTGCAAGAGATGCAATAAGTCACTGTTAGATGCCATTTTTCTAAAGGCTTCTTTTATATTGGTTTTATATTACATTTAAATGTTCCCAGAGTCTTTTGTTTGTCTTTAAAGGAGAACTAAACCCTCAAAATGGATATGACTAAAATGCCATATTTTATATGCTGAACTTATTGCATCAGCCTAAAGTTTTAGCTTTTAGCAATTATCCAGAATTAGTGATGGGCGAATTTGCGCCATTTTCCCACGAAATTCGTGAAACGGTGAAAAATTAGCGAAATTTGCGAAACAACGCCAGCTTCCGGTTTTTGACGCCAATGTACATTTATTTTTAAGCCGGCCACCTTTTCGCGGGAATTTATTCGATGGCGGCGAATCGTGCAAATTTGCTGCAAATTCGCGCCCGGTGAATAAATTCACTCATCACTATCCATAACTTTAAACTTGTCACAGGGGGTGACCATCCTGGAAAATGTCTGCGACCCTCACATGCTCAGGGGACTCTGAGCAGCTGTTGAGAAGCTAATCTTAGGGGTCGCACATTAGGTTGGCCTGTAATATAAGCTGATGCTACAAGGCTGATTATTAGATTCTTGTGCTAGATGACTGATTTACTAATCAGCCTTATATTGTGACATTTATATTCTATGTGTACCAGGGGCGCTCGGCCAATGAGGCGAGTTGAGCAACTGGTAGCGTCAGATAGGTTTCCAGGGGCAAAAAGAAGCTCCTGGTACCCTTTAAGAGCAAAATTTCCGGTTTTGAAACCGGAAATTTGGCTTTACTAGAGCAATTGCGCTCGCCGCACTAGTGTTCCAGCCTCCCCTCCCGATAGGTAAGCCAGAATCGGCGCTGATGTGTACTGTATAGTTTGAGTCAGTCTCTTAGTTCAGTAACTGACAGCAGCACAGAGAATGTGCAGTGAATCAGCAGAGAAGAAGATGGGGAGCTATTGGTGCATCTTTAGAGGCACAGATATTCCCTGCTAAAGGGACTATGAAGATTTTCATTCATCCAGGTCATAGTATATCTAGTATAGGTCAATCTAAAAACAACTGGACTTGCTGAGTAATCAATGAAGACGTTTCACTACTCATCCGAGCAGCTTCTTCAGTTCAACTGACTGGTGTGGGAAGTTCTCGGCATATAAACTCTTCCACTAATCCATTTACAATGGCACATTGTAACTCTTCAAAGAGGTGACATCTGAAGAAACTCACAGAGGTGTTGATTCTGTGTAGTTGTGATAGGATTATCCAATGTGTCATGCAACTCCTAGATACAGGTGTTACTTGTGAGAGTTACATGAATGGATGTGTGAAGTGTTCTGAATCTGCCGGGGTACAGATGTTTTTTTTTTGTTTTTTTTTTTTAGATTGACCTATACTAGATATCCCTGCTAAAGGGTTGTGGTTGCCTTGGGCTGGCACAGAAGCCTAAAACATAATGTACAACATTTCTAGCCTTCTTCTTTAGTTAAGCTTTAGTTCTCCTTTAAGATTACAACTGCAACACTTTTCTTATCAGTAAGGTAAACTGGGTGACATGCATGTATACAGCTTCAACTTCCTGTTCTCTGTATCTCAATAGGCCAGAGACTCTGAACCCCTTGATGTTTTTTCCTGTTTGTTTAACTGTTGCTAACATTAGGCCTTTCTCTGACCACATTGCCAGCTGCCTTTTAGACAGTAGTAGTAGTGATTGTTGCTAGCCCCAAGCAAAACTGATTTCTTCAATACAGACTTCAGTTTGGTCCTGTCATTTTTTAATTTGATTTCAGGACTTTCTCCTGTTATTACTGTACCTAGCAGTCATGCTAACCCTAGATGGCATACCTCTGTGCTAGTCCTAAAGCTTGAGGATGGCCAAGGTGGTCCAACTGGGTTGGCTCCATGTGTGCCCAGTTTTTTCCCTCTATAGTGTTTATTTGTAGTTGCATAAAGAAGTGCAAAATTGTATCAGTGACATGTCTATGAAGATTCTCATTTATCCAGGTCACTCATCCACTTCTTCAGTGACTTCTTCAGTTCAACTGAATTGGTAGGGAATTCCCTGGCATTTAAACCCTTGAGCGTAGTAAAGTCAAATTGTCCAGAAAAACTCTAAAAGGGTTATTTACTAAAGTCCGAATGCAAAAAAAAAAAAATTTTAGTAGGAAAACTCACATTTTTCAGTATTTATTAAAGGTTGAATTTCAAATTTATGTGGATTTTTTTTACTGTAATAAATTGACTGTACTCACAACTCGAATGGGTAGTTATTTAAGAAAAATTTTGAATGTCTAATATTCAATCGAATAGTCCACACGAATTTGAATCAAATTTTCCCTCAGGAAGGCAAATAACATATTCAAATGGCTCAACTGACCTCTGCCACTGACTTATAAATGGTTTTAGGTGGCGAATATTCTAATTAGAACAGTTTCCATGGACGAGGTGTGATAAATCTCACATTCAAATTTTCATTCGAATTCAGGGATTAAAATTTTGACGCCCAAAAATTCAAATTTACTATTCGACCGTTAATACATCTGCCCCTAAATAGATACTGTATTACTGTCAGTTTAGAGAATGAAGACATGGCTTACTCAGCTAGTATACAGGAGAGTATAGAAAACAAAACAGATTCATTTATAATTCATCAGTCTCATTAAAATAATTCAGACTTATCTTTATAGCACATCAAAACATTATGTTACATAATTACAGCTTATTTTCCTAATTGATTTAAATATAATTCAATATCATCTGGTGATTTGTAAAAATCATCCTCTGAAGAAGAAATCCAATTTTTCAACTTAATGTTTTTCATTCATTTGGGTGTGTACACTGGAAAGAATCTCCATTGTGCTCACAGACCTCCCTCCATAAGTCATCCAGAGAACAAAAATATTATTTTATAAGTAAACAAGTGCAATGAGGATGAGCAGACCTGCTTTTTTTACAGAGGAAATGTTTAACATAAGCCCATTAAATAATGTTTATGGGGAAACTACCCTTTCTATTGTTTTAAATAAAATCACATTCATCAGACATTGTCATTAATTTGTGCATTAGTTGTATTTTCAAAGCTATGAAATGTATATAATTTGAAAAATAAGGAAAATACATTTACACCAAACACATGAAATCAGTGTTAGAGCATATTTCCATGTTTTACTAATCAATATATTCTCTGCAAATGCATATATATTAAAATGCAAAGCCTACAGTCACATGCTGTGCTAATTAGATGGGTCCTAACTACTTTTTTGTCACTTTCACAGACTTGCTTCTTGCTGTTCTAACATTTTGTTGGAAGAGTCAGTACTTGAGCTTTCATTGGTAATTAGAAGCATATTCTTTTCAGCCACTAAGCAAAACTGACAACCGTGTGTACCGTAAATGAGTAGTTCAAAAATTTACAAAAAAAGTTTTCCCCTTTTCCCCTACATTGTTTCCCAGTAGTAGCTCAACAAACCTAGACATACCAGTATATCACACTTGTATATCAGTCTTGACTGACAGCTAGAGTTCTTCTTTATTCCACAGTTGTTCATTTGTGTCAGGGTTTGCGGTCTGAACAAGCTGATTCTCATGGTGAAAGAGGAAATGGCCTTCCTAAAACTGTTACAACAGAGTTAGAAACATAAAATTCCAAAGTATGTAGACACTACGATGAAAAAAAATAAGATGAATATTATTGACCATGATTCTTCCTCCACCAAACTTCACAGTTGACATTATGCATATAGGTAGGTAATGTTCTCCTGGCATCTGCAAAACTACGACTCTTGAATCATTGCTTCAGAGAAGGCATTTTCAGTGCCCTGTAGTTTACAGACGTTAAACTTTCAGCTATCACAGTTCCTCAATGTGATGTTAAGCTTGTATACAGCTGCTCACCAGAAAAGTCAATACCCCTGATGAATTGAAATTTGGAGCATTATTGTTCCAAATGAGAACTTGTGATTTTGGTCTTATAATATATCCTGATTCTTTTGGCTAAATGAAAACAAATGTATCATTTTGAAACTTTTGGTGCCCTAGCTTGCTGATCTGCTAGTAGAGGGAGGAAGTAGAAAATAATGGTACATTTTTAGAAAAATTAGAAAATACAGAAGGTAATATAGAAGGTAATTAAAAATATCTCTGAACAAGGTTTGTGAAGGTGACTTACTCCTTTAAAGGGGTAGCTCACTTTTATGTTAACTTTTAGTATGGTATGTATAGAATGGCCACATTTAAGTAACTTAAATTGATCTTCATTTTTTATTTCTTATTGTTTTTTAATTATTTGCTGCATTCAAATTTGGGTCACTGACCCCATCTAAAAAACAAGTGCTCTGTATGACTACAAATGAATAGTTATTGCTACTTTTATTACTCATCTTTCTATTCAAGCCCTCTCCTATTCCTATCCCAGTCTCTCATTCAAATCAATGCATGGTTGCTAGGGAAATTTGGACCCTAGTAACCAGATTGCTGGAATTGCAAATTGGAGAGCTTCTGAATAAAAAGCCAAATAACTAAAAAAAAAAAACAATAAAAATATGAAAATCTGTTGCAAATTGTCTCAGAATATCACTCTCTGCATCATGCTAAAAGTTAACTCAAAGGTGGACAACCCCTTTAGTTTAAAGTGGACCTCTCACCCAGACATAAAAAGCTGTATAATAAAGTCCTTTTCAAATTAAACATGAAATCCAAATTCTTTTTTTTATTAAAGAGTTGTTATAAAAAATCTCAGCTGTAAATCAAATATTGCCTGCCCTCCTCTATGCCTTAGCCATAGAGGCGGGGCAAGCAATTACTTTCACTTTCCATTCAGCATTTCCTAGATGTCACTGCTCTCCCCACATTCCCCCAGTTCTCTTAAAGGAGAAGGAAACCCCCTTGGCGCAAACCCCCCCCTATCCCTGTGTTGCCCCCCCTCCCTCCTCCCCCCTGACCTACCTGGGAACACGGAGTTCACAGTCGCCATCTTCTCCCACGCGCGTCTTCTTCCTGCTTTGACAGGCGTCTTCTGGCGCATGCGCCAAAAGTCACGAAAACTTCGTGACTTTTGGCGCATGCACAGTAGATCCGTACCGGCAAAATCCTCCTACTGTGCATGCGCCAAAACGCCATTCAAAGCAGGAAGAAGACGCATGTGGGAGAAGATGGCTACTGTGAACTCCGTGGACAGGACCTGCGCAGAGGGGTGAGTAACAAGTTAGGGGCATTTGCCCAGGGGGACAGGTAGGCCAGGGGGGAGGAGGGAGGGGGGGCAACACAGGGGAGGGATTTTGCACACAGGGGGTTTCATTCTCCTTTAACCATTTAATTGTGTACCAAGTGCATGGGGATGGACATCGGGCCCCCATTCTTGTGCACATACAAGATTCTGAGATGATGCAAGGCTTGCCTTAATAACAGTGCCCACAAAATGGCTCCTGCCTGCTTGCTATAATTATGAATCCCCAGACTGATGGAAACAAGATTCAAATACAGTGTAATTAGTTCATTTTGCTTGACTAACATGATAAATTAGGATTTGGAATAATTTTTTTGATTGACGGGTCCCCTTTTTTATATGTAAAGCCCATTACAACATTATGGTTACTCCTAAATGATAGGCCCTAATTATTTACCTTTCATACTGTGGATTCTATGCACAAATACTATACATTATATTACTACAATCCCTAAAAATGCAAATAAAAAGAAATGTCGGAACACAGAAAATGTTCCATATGCCTGATAGCAAGTGGCTGGAAAAGCACCACAGCCTTCATGAAGCTTCCAATCACTTCAAAAGCAGCATTTTCATTATGAAAAGAGCAAGTTTCAGGTGTAAGACTACTGGAAGTCTACAATTTTAGCTCTCAATATTTGTGCTGCCATGTAAAGAATGGCACCCTGTGTTTTGAATGGAATCAAGTAAAGGCAAATTCCCATTTCTATACATTTTTGTGTTCCAGTCTCTTCTCGGCATAAAGAAACCTCTAACTTACTATTTCAAAAGTTAATCTTCCCACAAACCTTCATTTTAAACGAGTCTGTCACATTTTAAAGCAATCTCGAAAACTCAAAATATGAAATTGCTTGAATGTTTAAAATACAACTCGTATTTATAAATCAATAAGATTGAAATCTTCAATATTCAAGTTTTGTAAACTTGACTTTTTATAAAAAAAATTCCCTAGAAAAACTTATATTGTTAAAAAAGCCAAATACAGTAAATCAGTATGGCGTGGGGTATTCTACCATTGAGTAAGCAATTATCAATGACTTAGGGCTAGATTTACCTTGGATCATATTTATTTTACAGTATTGATTGGTTCCAATTTACTGTATATACCTTATTTACACGCCTTTTTTGTTGAATAGTTCTTCTACTTGTTATGTAGATATTTGGTTGCTAAACTCTGTGACTCCAGCCACAAGCCATTGGTTTAAGTGCCCGAATAAAGATAATAAAAAAAAATAAAAAAAGCTGAGCAATAAAAATAATAATACCAGAAACCAATGTAACCTCAATTAGCTTTGGAGTTTCAAGGCAGCATTTTAGGTTTCACTTAAGAAAAAGGAAAAACAACTCAAGCATCCCCTTTCCCCTAAAAATTAATATCAGCTGTGAAATTGTTTACATTACTGAAACATGCTAAATTTTTCCAGAGACAAATACTCTGTGGGCTGGCACAGATCTATAAAACTGTATCTCAGACATGCTGCTTTACCCATCAATGAAATGACTGCTGTGAGATACATAAGCTGCTTGTATGCATATGGCCAATGTTAATCCAGATATTATTAAAATAGCATTGCTAATAACGTTTATACCCAATATTGATATGCCCACTGGTGGTGAAAAGAATCTGCTTCCTGCCTTTCTGTATCCTTAAAATGAACGTTACCCAAAAACCATCTGCTTCATATGACAGACATGCATCATTTTTCATTTAAAGTACAATTGTTGAGCCAATGAAAACCTCTGTGAAATTAATGAAATCCAAAACCAATAAATTCCTTGTGCCTTTTGCATGTAGCTTTATATATTTTTTTTTCCACTTTTGGTTTCCTCATTAAATGTAATACAGCCATATTAAAAAAAAAGCATTAACGAAGCAACTTCATCAATATTTTTTAGATACCAGACAGGCAGATGGTAGATCCAGATTATACTCCCTAGTAATCGCTTAGGAAGTCTACAGAAGCATTGCCTGAAGAATTAAGTCACCCGTCTAGAACTAACACTGCTGTGATAGGAAGCTGGAAATCCTGTAACCCTTTGCACTTAAAATAGGATATGTAACATATTGTTAAAAGGATACTCCCTGTTTATTCCTATATGTTAAAACAATTTAAAATAAATAGTTTGCTAAAAGGTTTTCAATCATGCATATGCAATATGTAAACTAGGTGAGAAAAAAATGTTTTCTTTGCTTAATAACCATGGGACTGTACTATATTGGAGTTAAAGTGACTTTTGTAGCATATAAGTAACAAAACACACATTGAATGTATTAAGATTGTTTCATAAAGAGTACTCCTTGTCGCTTTCTACATGTTTTGTGCAAACACTTTACGAGGAGAAGGGGTTTTACACCAGAGCCCATGCTTTTGCATACGTTCATTAAAATGTTTTCACTATAAGAAATAGTGTACTCCATCTTTATAGGAGAAATAATTTCATGATATGCATGAAAGCACTTAAAATGCTATATTGTTCCTTCATATGGTCATAGCACTCTCCTAATATTCTTACATTCTTATATGATGCCCAGACATGCTCAAAATGATCCCTCTTGGTAATAAGCTTATCTATAAACTTCACGCAGTGCAGACTGATTTGTATAGTGAAGTGAATATATAGGCCCTGAGCATGTTTATATTTATAAAGCTGGACAAGTAGTGGTGCATTAATGTGCAAAAATAACTATGAATTTTTATTGATGCTGCGATTGTCCTTAAGAGCTGTTTAAATACTTTTTAAATATGTACACTTTGGGGCACATTTATCACGGGTCGAATAGTCATACATTTAAATTTTAACCCCCCTATTCGAATGTAAATTTGAATGTGAGATTTATCAGACCTCGACCATGAAAACAGTCCTAATTGGAATATTTGCCACCTAAAACCTGCCGAATTCATGTTCAAGTCAATGGCAAAGGTCCACTGAGCCATTTTGAGATGTTAATAGCCTTCCTGACATTCAAATTTTTTTTCGGGAGAAAAATTTGATTTGTACGAATCTAATACGAATCAAATAGAATTTTAGGGTCAGAACCATTCGATCAAATATTAAAATTTTAAAAAATTCATATGAATTCGAAATTCGACCTTTGATATATGGGCCACTCTATGTTTAAGTTGGCCACAACTTTGGTGGCAGAAAAAATATGCACTATACAGTTTTTTCGTATATTGTGAATTTATATTTGCAAAATTACCATTAAAGCTATATTCACAACCATGCACAGTGACCACATATGCAAACACCCATATCATTTGCGATTAATTGTGCTCAATGCGCATCTGTAACACCTTATCACCCTGGTGGTCTAGTGGTGCAAGGGGGTCGGCAGGGACGCCCGGCTCCTCTGTGCTGGTCTCTTGACCTCCTGGTCTCCTTGATTTATAGGCGCATTCGCACTGGCGTACGACGTCAGCGAGCAATGGTATGAAATTTAAAAGGTATATAAAGGGATTTCTGCACTAGGCTCATTGCCCGTTATAGGATCATTCTTAGTGAGTTCCTGGTGCTTCTGTGATGTAATCCTGTCTGATATCTGATACCTGTTGTGACCCCTGCCTGTTTTGACGATTCTGACTTCTGTATCCTGACCCCTGCCTGGTGACCAACTCTTCTGTATCCGTATCCCTTCTGATTGATCTCCTGGTTTGACCCTTGCCTGTCTGACTCCGCTTGTACTCTGCCTGCCCCGACCTGGCCTGATTTGACTACGCCTTCTGTTTACTCCTTGTACTGTGACCTTCTGCCCAAAAGACTTTGCTTTACCGTCGTGCCCCTTTGCTCATCCAGAACCCTTAGCTTGGCACTTCTCTTAATAAGACCTGGAGGCATCCGATTAGCCGAGGTCTTCTCCAGAGGTGAAAGGCGGCTGTTAGAGGCAGAAGCAAGAGCGGTGAACAGGGTGCTTAGCATTGGTTCTGGATTAGGGGGCCAACTATGACAGCATCTGTTATTAGCAAAAAATTTTTTTCAAAAATAACCATATGTGAATAAATATGCACTGCAAATGGTTTATAAATGGTTCCCAATGTACCAGTTAACTATTCAGAATTATAGGTTTATTCCAATGGAAATCTATAGTAATTTATCAGAGAAAATAGAGCAATAATGAGCATTACTTACCTATGGTCACAAGCATCAAGGATATTAGTGATAACAGCACTGTGATACTTGATGCCATTATTATTGGTGTCATGGAACAAGTTTATAAGCAAAGCAAGCTATCTAAGATAGGAACATGGTGGACAATTTAGTATCTTGTGTGGCCCCGGCAAAAGAGGCACGCTCATTTGAAAACCCAAGCACAGTGTGCAAAGTGCTACCTTTACTAATACAGCACTGACTGCGGTAGTCAGCCCTGTATAAGTGAGGGGTGGACAAGGGGATTTATGTAGGTGCCACTTAGTGCTCTTTGACTTGCACACCATGACTGTAAATTACTCCTAATATCTCTGCTTGTATTAGACTTCAATCTTAGTAAAACTCTGCATAAAAAATATATAAATGATACCACAAGCTGTCATTTGATCATTACATCTAGCATCTATAGGGTTAAATAAATGTGAGGCACTTATTATTTTGAAAAATGTACTGTGCCTGTACCTATAGATGTTATTGCATCACTTTAGTCCTACGTTGGAGCTTAGGCTGACTCCCCCTTTCTGCTCAGTGATATACTATAGTATTATATATTTTGTCAGAATCCAGTGTCCTCAGCTAAGCCTAATGCACTGCTAATCAGAGCACAATCAGATCACAGATGTATGTTATGTAAGTTAAGCGTGATCTGAAAGCCTTTCTATGTGAAACCATATTTTAGGTGAATATAAGCACCTAAAATAACTAAATTTGCTCTCATGCCGGTAACATTGCTTTACGCTGCACACAACAGTCCACAAGTAAAAATTGGGTATCTGCACTGCAATTCTGAAAATTATGTCTGCTATTAGTGCTGCTCGATGCCTCACATAAAAGAATACTAATAATCTTATCATTTATTTTGTTTGCAAACAAGAATATGTAAAGGGCTAATCAGTACTGTATACTGAAAATGGCCTTGTTGCAAACTGTTCATTTATTGTACATTTTAAAAAATGTTTTTTATTTTTTTTTAGACATTATTACAGTTTTTTTCTTTTTGCAGTGTTTTCCAGACAGGTCATGCATATGTATTATCTAAGGTTCTAATAACCACTAGACCAGGTGAAGATTTATTTGGACAATAGATAAAACATAAGGCTTGCTTCCATGTCTGATTGTTTTGTTCTGGAGATACCTGTAATAAGTATTTGGTAGTTCTTGTAAGGCCAATGGCTCACTTGGTGGCAGATGCTCTGTTTTCTGCTCATGATAGGCACGGCATCAGTCTGCCAGGGTGTAAATTGGATTTTTTCATGAGCACATTTTCCTGCTGAAATCTGTACTTATTTTATATAAGCAAAGAAGCACAATGATCACCAGGAAAGTGGAATTATTATACCTTTGAGTTTAAATGGAAGCAGCCTTGAAAACGCTATAGGAAAATAAGGCATCCATCACATTTTTTTTCCAACTGAAATGGATTATCGAGGTATAAAAAAGTGTAAAATAACGGTATCAAATTTAGCATTGTCGAGTGTAAAATAAAACACACACCTTGATAAATTTGCCATTTCTTTACACAGCTTTTTACACCATTTTTTTTACATTGTTTTACACAGAATGATAAATTTCCTGCTTATTATGCACATGCGTGTGATGTCACATGCATGTGCACAATGAGAGATCCACACGAATGTGACCACAGACACCTGAAAGCCTATCATCAAATATACAAAAAACTGGCAAGGCTATGGCTATCCTCAAGTTGTTTGAAATAAAGATTTACTTTTCTTTTACATCAACAGTTGTGGGATTTACTTGAGTGCCTACAGACACTCCCTTGAGTTCATGAGTGTTTTCACTGCCAGTCTGTCAGTTGTCGAGGCTTGTGTTTAATCATGTAAAGCATATTGAATAAGGCAGCAGTTATTCTTTTGAGCATTATTTCTTCATTTAATTGAGCTGCCAAAAGCACCACCCTAAGAATTCTGATGGAAAAAAAGCTCATGCTGTGCAACGAATGAAAGATGAAGCACAAGACATAAAATGCTAAAAGTGTTATCTGCTTCAGTGTCTCCTAAAAAAAGAATGAAGAAAATGCTTTATTTCCATAACAGCATTCATGTTTAAGTCCCCAAAGTGCTCTCTTCCCCTGATGCCTTTCACAGGGGTTGAGTACTCACATGAAAACGTTTGTAAGAATGGAAATTATCATGGGAAATAAAGGTAGCTGATGTCTATTATCATCAATGTCTGTCCATCCGCTATAAAAATTAGAAATATTTTTTGTAATAAAATGACATTTACAATTTGTACTTTCCTTGAATGAATTGTAGCCCATTGGTGAGCTTGCTGCCAAAAGTTTCCTGCAGCCATCGCAACACTTCTCCAGGCGTAGATTCGCTAGGACAACGCTAATTCACTAAAATGCGAAGTTGCATCCAGGGCACCAAACGCGAAGTTTCACTAGCGTTACTTCGGCAATCAAATCAAAGTTGCGCTAGCGTTGCCTAATTTGCATACGGTGGGAACTTATAAAGCTGCATGGATGTATATGTTGCAGCCAATACTTTACATTTCTCAAGTCCAGGGAACCTCAATAAAGAAAATAGAGTTGTTATAATGCCCTACACATTAGCCCACTGTATAGTTTATGTTTCATATGTTAGAAAATGGTTACCCAAAAAAAATGTAATGGACCTTTGCAGGCTATTACTCTGAAAAAAGGAAAAGACACCAGTGTTTTTTGGGACTCAGAAAATTATTTCACTAAAAAACTGCCCCTATATTTTTTTCTACAGAAGTTTAAATATACAAATATTTTTGTGTATTATTTAAAAGCTTATAATGCTTAAAAACAAAACTAGGTAAAATAAAAACATGAAATTTAAATTCTTCTTTTAATGAAAGGGTTGCATAAATCAGGGCATCCCACACTCACACCTGATTATCCTCGTATTAGGATGATAATCTCTTTAGTTCATTTAGAAAGGACTCTAATTTTCCCTTTAAATTAACTGCTAACAGCTAAACATCCTTTTTTCGCACACATATATGTATTGGTGGCCATACATGGGCATACTTTTCTTGTTCTGCAATGAACGAACAAATGAGCGTATCATTAAATCATTGTCTGGCAATTATTTTACCATATGATATGCCATCCACGGAGAACTATTATATGACCAGATGTAATTGTATCATTTGTCGAGACACAAAAGATTATACACCAACATGCGATACAATATAAACTTGTGGCGGAAGCAGGATGTACAGGAAGTGATGTAAAACATTTGTCATCGGTGGATGGTTTGTGACTGAAAGTTCCTACGTGTAGTGATGAACGTTGTTCAGCAAACGATCTACCGGCAAACAACAGATGATCTGTGGAATGGCTTTGTTTATGGATTCAAAGCAAAGAGCTGCACTTGCTATTGTTTTATTAAAGAAACACAAAATAGAAAAAAAAAAGAAACTATCTACGGATGTTGGACAGCAGTTTGAAGGAATTGTTCAGTATAAAAATAAAAACTGGGTAAATAAATAGGCTGTGCAGAACAAAAAATGTTTCTAATATAGTTAGTTAGCCAGAAATGTAATCTATAAAGGCTGGAGTGACTGGATATCTAATATAATAGCCAGAGCCCTACTTCCTGCTTTGCAGCTCTCTTGGTTTCTTCTGATTGGTTACCAGGCAGCAACCAATCAATGACTTGAGGGGGGGCCACATAGTTCATAAGTGTTTCCTTTTGAATCTGAGCTGCATGCTAAGGATCAATTGCAAACTCACTGAACAGTTATGTGCCGTGTGGCCCCTTTTAAGTCGCTGACTAACTGAGACTAGCTGTAAAGCAGGAAGTTGTGTCTGGCTATTATTTTAGCCATCCAGTCAGTCCAGCCTTTATAGATTACATTTTCGGCTAACTAACTATATTAGAAACATTTTTTATTTTGCACAGCCTATCTATTTACCCGGTGTTTATTTTTACACTGAACTGTTCCTTTAACACTCTTCTACAAGCAGTAGCACCATGGATTTCTAAACAAAACACATGCATGAGACAAGGTATGTCTGCAGAGCAGAGACTGATTGCAAGATATCTTGCAACAGGAAGGTCCTTTGAAGATTTAACATTTTCAACGGGAATTTCTGCACAGGATTTGGGGCCTCTATTTGCTTGGTTTACAAACTTCCAGATCAAACTCCTGCCAGGTTCCCCTCCCACAGACATCATCAAGGTATCCGTAACGAGATTACCTGAGATTAAAATTGCACAAATGCACATGCATTTTCAACACTCAGACACAGACTGTATCCCCTGCACTTTCAAACTTGTAGCAGTGTTACTTTAGGAGTGGTGCTGGCATTGTGTCCTGTATGTAGTATATTACAAACTTTGTAGTTTCTCCTTCCCTGTCCCATGCAGACATATGGATTTATGTCTTGATATGGCATAATTAACTTATTTTACATATGAGGGTGATATTCCTGCAGTCAACACTGTATTTCTTTACATGCTTTGTCATATGGTTACAAATGAAGCTTTCAGCAAAGAACATTCAGGTCCTTCCGAATATGTTTGGTAGCTTCTGCTACAATCCTGACAACAAATCGTTCTACAACAAATGCCTGTAATTCACACTCACTACCTGATTTAATCGTTGAACGACCAAAATTTTTAACCATATCCGATCAATTTTGAGAATGATAATTATCTGAACGTTCTGGAATCGGTCGTTTGGAAACTGAGAATTAGTATAATGTTTTTGACTCATTTGTTTAATTGGGTTTTCATTATCTAGTTTTAGAAAAAAAGATCACATTTTATGTCATAATCGTTGAAAAAGGGCACACAACTATCAAGCACCACTGTTAAGGTAGGCAACATAAATGACACAATTAAGAAATGTAAATGTGTTTCTGTGAACACAGAAGTAATTTTTGATTTAATATTTTTTTTTACCCAGCTTTATACAAATGCTTTTATGTAGGCCACAGAATATGTCACATTTTTATCCCTCAGGCAATAGTCATACAAAAGTATGCTTTTACCCCCTCAATTTTTGTGTATTAAGTCTGCCTCTTCCCCTTTGCTTAGAAGTTGAAGTAACGTAAACAAATGACAGTACACTCACCTCACTTTGCAATGATATTAAAAATATTCTCCAATTATTCATCTAATTGCTATTAGTTGCTTCTGAAAACAACCAAATTCCCTAAGCGGTGCTAATTTGCTAGCGTCCGCTTCGCCCACATTGCAGCACTTTGTCAGGCATAAATTTTGCCCAGACAAGGCTAAGTTGCGCTAGCGTTAATTCGGCATGTTGGCTAATTTGCATACGTTGGGAAGTTAAAGTTGAATGAACGTATATGTTTCATCAAATACATTACATTACACAAGGCCAGGGAACCTTTATAAAAGACAGTAGTTTTGTTAAATTGCCCTACACATGAGTCCAGTGTATAGTTGATGTGCCAAGTGTTAGGAAATGTAGGAGTGAAGCCAGTTACCCAAAAAAAATTTTTTTTTTTGCTCTTTTGCAGCCTATCACCCTGAAAAAAGGAAAAGGCACCAGCGGTTTTTGGGACTTAGAACATTTTTCAACAAAATTTTGAGGAAGTCCTATCCATTCTATTGCACTTCACCTGGTCTGAGGTGGCGAAGGCAAGTCTGGCACAAGAGGTGACATTCAGTAAAATCCGGATCTTACTGAATTTGTGGAGTTATGCCCCTTGGCCAGAACAATTCGCCTGGTGTGAATGATCGCTAGCGTGTGTCTCTTTCGCTAGTGAAGTTACGTCTGCGCCCATTAGGGAATTGGCAAAGTACCGAAATGATGTCACACTGGCAAATTAACGCTAGCATTAGCCACTTCGCCTTTAGGGAATCTGCCCCTTGGTGTGTTGCACAGGTGCTTGATACTGTGCCAGTTCAATTTCATGCATATAAGTATGCTTTCACTCGCTGTTCTTTCTCTGGCAAGAGTAAGTTGTGCCCATTTGTAGGGCAAACCTCCTGTACCTGGTGAGCCATTTGTCTTCCATGTCCAAACTTAGTAGATTTTGCAAAGTATGAAGTGCTTACCTCAGTAAAATTGCACCACTCTGTCTTCATTGATATGGGATATTTAGAAGCATATTTATCAATGGGTCAAAGTTCGAGTTCACCAGTTGATAAATAAGCCTCTAAAATGCCCATAAGAATGAATAGAGACTGATTTAATGTTATTGTGTGAGAGCTCTAATTTCACAGTTTGCTAAATCTGCCTCTTTTTCTTAATGAACTACTCCTCCTTATCTAAAAGCATAACAGGCTGCAGTTGGGAGATAGGAAGAGGTTTGTTTATACAGATGTCTGTACAGAGTGGGCTGCTGATTTGTTTTGATTGTGTGCATAAGAAATAGAAGCAGAATGAATGTAGAATAACATTTTGCCCTGTTTAGTGCTAGAACAAACATAAACCATTAATATTTCTAATTAAAATAATACTCAAAAAGTATGTTCAACAACATTAAACTAATATTGAAGAAAGGGAATAATGCATGTTTAAAGATATTCACTCTATCGTAGTTTAGTAAGTTGCATTCCTGTTGTGCTGTTCTTTTTTAATTTGTGGCTTCTATAAGTTTTTATCATAAGTGTTTATGAGTTCTGGTGTCACAGTTCTACTAGGTGTCTTCAGCTAGACCTGACTGTCCTTTCCCAACCTGTCAGTTAAAGATTACTGCTGCACAAATATGACAACCTCCTCATAGAAGCATGGAGAATCAGATAGGTAAAGTAAACGCATCTGGCAAATAATTTTATGCCAAAATAATACATAGCGTGCAAAGACAATTTTATGATAGATGTAAAAAAAATAATATCTGGTGTCAGTTTCTCTTTAAGAACATATATGTAGAGGTTTCATTTATGAAATACATGTTGGATTACTCCCAGCATTATAGAATTTTTCCTTTGAATAACACAACATGACTGTTTAAGATTATACTGTATAAACTGCATATCTGGAAAAGTCCACTAAACTCCATATACAGAAATCTACATTGTACAGAGTTGTACTTACGATGGTTTGGGTGTTCTCTCAACTGAAAACTGGTACTATGGGCTCACTATATCCTAGACTGTAAATTGTGCGGGAGAGTGACATTCTTTGTGTTTATAAATAGTTGTATCCCTGTAGGCTTCCCATCATTATAGTATGGTTAAAGCTCTCTCAGCTCTGGGCCCACAGATTCCCTAAACAAAAGCCTTGAAGCTGAATCTTTTTTTTTTTTTTTGCCTTTGCTAAGTAGTGACACGCGGTTGTATAATTGGAACAAAGGCATAAATGTTAATGAGAACAACTGGCCTGCTGTGTAATGATTGGAAACTAGCTTACCCCAACAACAAAATAATAACTTCTGTGAGATATAGACCTTATGCCAAACTGAATAAAGCATTATACTGGAATAAAATGGCATTGTCCAGTGGAAAAGATAAGCAGAATGCTCCTTTGTCTCATTACTATGTGCTCCAAATTCCTCAGCTCAGTAAGTTTGGAATGGCAAAAAGTATGTCACTTTTTCTTTATTGATAGCAGTGCTCAACTCATTTCCATGGTTATACTAGAAACTGATTGTAATGTGTGTGTTGTCAGGGTGAATGGAGAACAATCTCTGTAAAGTGCTGCTTCAAATGTTGATGTTTACATCTCTATCTATGATAATGATATTGTGATTTTCATATTGCCTCTGAAAGTGCAATTTGAATTGAACTGGGTTAAATATGCTACAACAGAAAATAAACGCATGGGTTTGATTTATCAAAGAGTGAAGCTAGAGATCTCCACAGTCCGCAGAGTGAAATACTGCCTCTCTCCATTAATTTTTATGGAATTTTAAAGGCGCTACTTTATCAAACAAGATGGTAACTCAGCTCCAGTTCACACTCTTTATACCTACAGATCCATTAACTCCACCTCCAAATTAGGAACAAAAATATTTTAAAGGTCAAACAAAACCATACAAGTTATAATCATGGTTCATGCCCCGTGATCCATTGTCTCTTAAGAAAGAATCCAAAATGCTTCACTATAAATAAAAAAACTCTCTATTGGCCCCACGCTGTAATATTGGTCAGTATTAAGGTATGGGGGCATTGTGCTATTGTGCTTGGTGTCCGGGAATTTGAATGTTAACTTATAACTATCAGTTCATGATAGTTGATTAATAGGTTATGATAATTAGGTTAATTTGAATAGGGCGGGTACCTAAAAGTCATATGGACTTCTTTAATAGTAATGTTCGTGCAAATGCTTAAAGTGGCCACTTTTCCAAACACATGTTCAACAGGGGAGGGGGGAGGGATTTTAGAGCTGAAGGGGTTGAACTCTCCTTTAAAGTATGTAGATCCAAATTATGCAAAGATGTCTTATCAGGAAAACACCAGGCCCTGAGCATTCTGGATAACAGGTCCCATACCTGTATATATTGGGGCAAATTCACTAAGCGCCGAAGCACCTAACGCTAGTGTCAATTCACTAGCGTTGGGCATTTTCGTTACTTCGCAAATTCACTAACGAACGCTGGCGTAAATACGCTAGTGTTACTTCGCACCCTTACGTCTGGCGAATTTTCGCTACGGACGAAACTACGCAAATTCACTAACGCGCGCAGTGTACTGAACGCTACCTTTTACGCTAGACTTCCTTCGCCACCTCAGACCAGGCGAAGCGCAATAGAGTAGATAGGGATTGCTTCAAAAAAAGTCCCAAAAAACACTGGCGTTTTTTCTATTTTATGGGTGATAGGCTGAAAAAGATCGAAAAAAATTTTGGGGCTCCCCTCCTTCATTTCCTAACTCATGGCAACTTAACTATACAGTGGGCACATGTGTAGGGCAAAAAAAAAATTAATTTGATGTTTTGAAGGTTTCCCAGGCATTTGTAGTGATTCTACGTATTCCTCCATTGAAATTTGAATTTGGCGCCGTATGCAAATTAACCACCGCTAGCGTAACTTCGCTTCGCTTAGCGAATCAACGGTAGCGCAACTTCGCAACCTTACGCTACCCCTGTGCGCAACTTCGGATTTTAGTGAATTTGCGGAGCGCTGGCGAAACTACGCCTGGCGAAGTGCGGCGAAGTTGCGCCTGGTGCAACTACGAATCTTAGTGAATTTGCCCCATTCTCTCCATCTCAGCAACATGTGGCTTATGGATCAGGTTCTGGGAGTTGCACTGTAGTTTGGAAGCAGAGGGGACATGGTGTTTTCCTGCTTTATATTCTTTGGTGAATGTCCCTGTTCCATGTGGGGCAGCCAGGCACTATTGCTTATCCTTAGATGTGCAGCATGTGAACCAAATTATGTTGGAGCACAAGGCAGAATTTTCCAGCCTTTCCTGGTACCTACCCCCAGCAGAGATTTCTGAATTCTACGTCTACTCACAGATTCCCAGCACTTGTATTGTGTGGGCTGGACCTCCCCTCAGTATGAGGTCTGTTGCTAATATACACCTCTCTCTGTGTTAATGGCAGGACATTTGATGTAGGTTTGTGTTATTATAAGGTTGCATTGTCTGTGGGGAGCAGGCCCTACTTTCTGTAGTTTAGTCTGTCTATTTGCATAACAACCATCCAGTTATAAATATTATTTGGTGTGACGGTGAAAGAGACCTCCCACTATCACACTAAGTTCACATCATTTTTTAGTTTTAGTTATAATGTCCTGTGACAGAGCCTGTTTTCAATTGGTGCTGTCTGAAGGTACTTGGAATTCTAGGAATGTATATATTCAATAAAAAAAAGCTCAGTTTATATTTGTGTTTAACTATGCAGTTATGAGAATTCATACACAAAGTAGCAGGAAAGTTGTCATATGACATTGCCCATGGTCTTACAATGCTACAGGGCAAATGTAATTCCATTTGAAAAAGAAAATTGCATTTTGCAATATAATATTCTTCAGTTTTTGCATTGCAGATTTTAGTGCATAGGGCACTTTTAATGCCTTTTTGGTGCAAATATAACTTTTTCAGTAAGAATTTTATTGCATATACTGCACAGGTGCAAACTATAACATTTGCAATCTTTCTTCCAGTGGTGCATGTGGTCGCTAAACAGTTTTGGGGTTCAAAAAATTCTATTACATTTGCGTACATTTTTGTGCACAATATTTTCACATTGCAAATATGTTTCTTTTAACAAATTTTATTACATTTCACCCCTAGATATATTATTTAAATCAACTGCATGGGCTTAAAGGGGTTAATAATATGAGCCTGTGGCTGCAATATTTAAGAACTTGACAAAAAATAATGTACAATGTATCACCTGGACAAGTTTCACTGAGACTTATTTAGCCTTTATATAAGTATTTCGGGGGAATATAATTAAAGTCGCAAAGAGCAAAACAATTTGCACCAATAAGATTAAAATCCACATCTCGCAATGCAATATTGTTCCTTAAACTGTTATTAGATTGCGAATTTTAATTGCACATTCCTAAGAAGTGCTTGAAGGTGTCATAATCTTTTGGAGCAAACATAACAACTTTTTCAGTAAGAAGTTTTATTACATTGACTGCGCATTGGCGCAAACTATAAAATTCGCAAACGGAAGCAAAACAGTTTCCGGGTTCGCATAAGTTATATTAAATTCGCACAAAGCTAAATTTGTTTGCGCAAAGGCATAACTTTTCGCATTGCGAATAGTTTTTCAGTTAGCGACTTTTATTACATTCCCCTGCTTATATTCTAAGTTCTTTATATTCTTGCACAATGTAAAGTTTAGGCAACAGTAACAACATCCTAGGGGTAGCTGGTATGTAAATGCATCCTGGCCCATCACAGCTTCATCAAAATTGCTTTTTTTATGATATTTATCCATAGCATCTGTATTACTTTATATTTAAGACAGTTGGAGTTTTTTACTGTGAGAACGCAGCAGGTGATCAAATACAACATTATTGACATGTACGTGTACATAGACTGTTAATCATTTGCAGAATTTATACTATAAAGTTGGAGTTGGTTTTTAGTGTTTTACAATGACTAAATATTGCTCTACCAGTTCCAAGTGCTTATGATACTAGTGAGACTTAACAAAAAATAGAATATTTTTTTTCTGCATTTAGTGCTATGTTGTGACATGGTTACACAGATCCTCAGGGTAGATTGATATCAATTATCTTTTGCATTGCTATATGGTGGAATGCATGAAACTCCAATGCATGGTAAACTTTGCTCATGGACATGTAGTCTTAAGGGATTTGGGTCAGGAAATTTGTATCCGGTGAACAACCAAGCAAAAAAAAAGCACCAACAGCAACTTCTAAGAACACTAACATGAAACATTAAGGGAGTTATTTATTAAGGTTTGCGTTGTGGTTTCCACAAAAATTCGAGTTTTCAAGGTTAAAAATCTAATTTTCAGGTTAAAAAAAAAACTTGAATTTTTCGAGATTTATTATACCCTGGCCTTGGAAATAGCTTGAATACAAAAATACACCATCTAAAACCTGTCGAGGTAATAAAGGAGTCAATGGAAGAAGCCCCTTGAACCATTTGAAGATGATATTAGCCTTCATGATGTTTACGTTTTTTCACAGGGTTTTGCTCGAAAACTCGATCAATTTGAGGGTTTTTTTGGCCGAAAATTCAATTAATTCGAGTTTTTGGGTTTCGCAACTCGAGCTCGCTGAATCAAGTTTTTTCCATTCGAGTTTAACATTTGACTTTTAATAAATAAACCCCTAAATGCTTACATTCATAAATAAACCAGAACCCTGATCAAAAATAATAGCTGCATTGCACTTATGGGCCAATTACCAATCTGGCAAGTATTGGTGGTGCATCATTGCATATGGAATGATCATAGGGAACATAGAGCTAGCAACCACTTTTATTCACAGTTATGCGATTTTTTTTGTCTCCAGAATATCTGTGCTCTGCCTACATCTAGTAAAATAAATCTTGATACTAAAATAGTTCTGGCAGTGAAGTCCTTGCATAAAAATAAAGTAAAAAATAAGTTAAAGTAAAAAGTGTGCTGCAGAATATGTGCTATATCTTAACCTGTATAAGGGTCCTTACACAAGGGCATTTGTTTCTGCATCCCTCTTAATCATTCATGCGTTCCACAGCTGGGGGGCACAGGAACAGGCAGAGCCCATGCTTCTTGATAGGGCTAAGGAGCATATACATTAAGCACTGAATGCAAGTGAAATGCACCACGTCCCTGTCTGTGTAATAGGCACAGAATAGAGGTAGACAGAGGCATAACTAGTGTGTGCCTGCCCCCCCCCCCCCTGCGAAAGGATCCTCGGATTGTGCACAGCAATCCAAATCAAATTTGCAACAAAGTGAAAATAATATCTTACCATGACCAGCTTTATTCTTAAGTATTCCCCCAGATGTAACACATGATCTGTGCATTATCATCTCAGGTTGCATGTAAACCACTTAAACTCCTTTTCTCGTGTCATTTCAGCTTTTCAGGAAACATATCTTTGGACAAGTTTACAGCCTAATGTTATATACACATGGGTGTTTTTGCCTAGTGAAAAGCAGTGATGTTTTATGCATTTTACCGCATGGCAGCACATGTTTCTACTTAAATTGGTCAGCCTGTCCTGTTGGTTGTGCGCTCATGGGAGCGGAGAACAATGCTTAAAGGGTTGTTCACCTTCCAAACACTTTTTTCCAGTTTAGTTATTTTCAGATTGTTCCCCAGAAATGACTTTTTTCAATTACTTTCCATTATTTATTTTTTACTGTTTTTCCAAAATCTAAGTTTAAAGTCCCTGACTCTGGTGTTTGAGTCTAGCAGCTCAGTGATTCAGGTCCAGATTCTAAATTGTTACAATTTTGCGACATTTAGTTGATGCATTTCTCTGAAGCATCTCTGGAGTATTAGCAACTATTTTATCAATTCTAACAGCTGCCTTTAATGAAACTCAGGGATTCTGCTCAGCAGTGACAAAGATAAGAAATGTATCAATTTAGAACAGTTTAGGGTCGACAACCCTCCCATCCGAGAGCTGCTTTAGAAGGTGAAAAATTACACTTTACCCTTTAATATTAGAAAAACAGTGACATAAAAAAGAAAGTAATTGTAAAAAGTGGTTATTTGTGGTGGTCTACCTGAAAAAAACTAGTTGTTTGAAGGTGAACAACTCCTTTAACACAATAAAAATAGTATATGTTCTATTGGTAGATGGCTTTAAGAGCAGTAATGGGCAGTGTAAACCGGATACATATAATTTCTATTATGCTTAAGTAAAAAGCATCAGATAAAATGATTTTATATATACATTTGACATATGTATTTAATATTAATGGATATTTATTTTATTTTACAACTTCATATGAAAAAGAGTCCTGCTATGATCTGTTATAAGAGCCAGTGTATCATCAAAGTTGTTGCATGTGATTTTTGGTGCACTGTAGTAATTTGCCACAAGCAGCAAATATACTGTAGTTGTAATGTTCAACTTGTTTTTAGAACAAGTATTTGTTTCTGCCCCAATTTACAGTATTTAGGCTAGGCGCTGCTTTCAAACAGAGAGATTAATTGGTCTGTTGCAGCACTGGCTTGTTTGTGTGCGTATGTCAGAAGAGGTTTATTGGCATTTGGCCTGGTTGCTTTATAGTGCAGCCAGCTGTGGAAGAATTGTCACATCCCTTCCCTTCCCCCCTCATCTTCTCTTTTTTACGTCTTTCATCCATCATTATTTTCCACAACCCGCACTGCTTTTCCCCTGAGCTTAGGCTACATCCGGACTGTAAACATCAGCCAGTTACAGCTTAATAGGGTGGGTGTAACAGTTAAGAGATGTCCTGCCATCTGTCTGAAAGCAGCCTATGCACTGATTATTATCCTTTGCAACATGTGAGTGGTCTGTTATGTGACATTTACACAGTCAAAAAACGTGGGAACGTCAGACAATGTTAGAAAGTACAGCTAAACAATGACAGAATAAAATTCAGCAAAACTTTTTATTTGTTATGCTTCATGCTTTAAGGTATTAGGTAATCCATAACAGAGTATTGCAATCCTCATGATCAAACATGCAGACTTTTTATTATAATTTCTTTATACAGCTACCATATTAGTCCACTACCTAGTGCACAGAAAACACATAAGTTCCTTACAGTAGTCATACGACAAGATATTACATTTATGACATGTACAGTATTTCTGATCTAAATGTTAGTTTTATGCCTGAACATATTACTGAATAAATGCTTGTTTGGCGCAAACAGTTTTCCCTAATTTACTGTGTTTTTTGCCATAGGCACCTATCTATTTTAACATTTTTAGGGGGCATGTAATCAAAATCGCAAGCAATGTTTAAAATCACTTTTTTGTGACTGTTTAGCGCTGCTTGCAATGTAAAATCATTAGCTGGCAAATATAACATTGCTTATTATCACTAAGCAAAGGTTAGCGTTAACACCTGTTCTGGAGTTTTGTTAAATAATTTGCTACAAAAACAAGTTGCGATTGTAAAATACTCATGTTTGCAAAAGCCATTTGTTCACAAACTTTTCAGGGAACAAAAAAAATGCAAACAACATTGGTTGCAAACTGTCACAAGGGGATTTGCAAGCTTATTTTGATCTAATGAAACATATTACATCCTCCAATAGTCCCACAGACCATAGAATCTGTGATTGTGCCAAAAGAAGAAGTGGCTTCTGGGATGTGATCATGACAGTATAACAGTAGACAGCCAGTGACCCAATGTCTGTTAACATGCTTTGATCAGATGCATAACCCCCTGTATTTTTCCTGTGCCAGAATGCGCCAGCTACCATCTTGTGTTCCTTCAGTATCTTCTGCCTTCTTCCTGCACTCTGGGAACATATACTTTTTTTTTTTTAACAGGTTTCCTTTTTATTGTTTTCAAAAAATTAGGGATACAGAAAGCAAAAAGGAGGGGAAAGTCAAAGAAAAGAAGGTACAATAAAATCATATCATAAATAGCATACAATCAAATGTTCAGTAAATTTCAGTATATCAATGCAAAGTAGCACTTAAGTGAATATCACACCACAAGATGTGGATCTTCTGAAATTTACCCGGACACCCCTGAGCTTCATAAGTGAGTTTTATTAACGGAAGCATGTTATTAACATATTGTATCCACTCTCTCTTAACAGGAGGGTCTGGGGAGATCCAGTGCATCACCAGCATTTTTTTTGCATAGAATAGTAATGTCCTCACAGTTAGTCTAACATGGGCAGCTGTCAGTAGATCCTCTACTATCCCTAACAGGCAGCTTTCAGGGCTATACACATTAGGCACCTCTAGGACTTCCGAAATATATACACACACTTCCTTCCAGTAGGCTACTATTGTCGGACAGGTCCATACCATGTGCCAGAAGGAACCATCCATTATACGACATCTTGGGCATCGTGGCTCCTTTAACCTACCCATTCAAGCTAGTCTGTTAGGAGTAAGGTAGGTACGTAATAGAAACTTGTGCTGGATTAAAAAGCTATATAAGTGCCCTGTCCCTTCCTCCCATTGGTCGATAGTAAGGGATGGCAAATCTATCTTCCACGTGTCATATGCTCTCCCAAATGGGGGAGGTATTATAAGCAGGAGGTTAGTGTATACATACGAGATCATTTTAGGAGGGTGAGGCTGACGTAAATAGGTAAGTATGGCCGGTTCTGATAGGTTCCCTGGTATTCCCCCAAATTGTGAGTGAAACATATGTCTCAGTGGGAGATAACAAAACATGGGAATTGTAGGGATGGCCAACTCCTGTTCTAATTTAAGTTTGTCCACAAAAAGATTGTCCGCTATTAAGTCTCCTAAATACTTGAGCTTCTTGGGGGCCCAATAGTCGACCGATTCAGCCCCGTAGAAAAGTGGCAAATAGGAATTATTCCATAATGGGAGATATGGGGACTCGAGTAGGGACTTAACACCAAGTAATTTCATAGCCTTTTGCCAAGCTTGGTAGGGTGCCAGCATACAAGGGGGCAGATTTGGGTAGTCTTTCAATTTCCAAAAGGGACAGTTCCGTAGTGCCTCTAGCGAGCCTGCCCAATGAGCCTGAAGTAAGACATTGGGATTATCTAGATCTTGTGTGAGCCACCAATGAATATAGTCTATTTGCGATGCTAGGTAATAGTAAAGACAGTTAGGTAACCCAAGACCTCCCTTATCATAGGGCACATTCAGAGCCTTAGAGGAGACCCGTGGCACCTTATTGTTCCACAAAAATGGAGTAATCAAGGACTGGATTCCTGTACAAATCTCCCTAGGTTGTGGGATAGGACTGTTATGGAACACATAGAGATATTTGGGTAAGTAAACCATTTTAATCAAATTGACCCTCCCCCACAATGTCAGTGGCAGAGATCCCCAAACCGAGATAGCCAATTTAAGTTTCTGAGTGATAGGGGTGACATTCATAGGTAGGAATTGGTCCGGCTCACGATGAATGTGAATGCCCAGGTATTTAAAGGACTCCACATGTTGTAATCGAGTGTCTGCTAGCAGACCAGGGCATCTCACCGGATCTATGGGGAAAATAATAGATTTAGTCCAGTTTATACGTAACCCCGCAAAGGTGGTGAAGGAGTTAAAGATCTTTAGGACTGTCTGTAGCGAAGGGCCAGGATCTTCCAGATACAACAAGACATCGTCAGCATACAACGATATTTTCTCCATGTTGCCATACCTTAACCCTTTAATCAGATGGGTATTCTGAACCATTAACGCAAGGGGTTCAATCGCCAACGCAAATAGCATCGGGGAGAGTGGGCAACCCTGACGTGTGCCTCTTTGTAACTGGAATGGAGGTGTGATTACTTAATTTACCTTGATTTGTGCCCTAGGATGCTTATATAAAAGTCGTATCCATTTAATGAACGGATCCCCTATCCCAAACTTCCTGAGAACCACCCACAAATAGTCCCATTTGATCGAATCGAATGCCTTCTCCGAATCTAAGGCCACAGCTATCCTCGAGCCTGCATTGTCATGGGGTACCTGTAGGTTAAAATAGAGTCTCCTTAGGTTCACATCAGTTGAATGGCCTGGCATAAAGCCCGTCTGATCTGGATGAACCAACAGGGAAATCACTGAGGATAATCAAGTAGCCAGCACCTTGGCCAAAATTTTTGCATCAATATTTAAAAGAGATATTGGCCGATATGAGGCGCAAAGTTCTGGATCCTTGCCCTCCTTGTGTATCAACACAATCAACGCTGAATAAAACGACTGTGGAAGTAGGTTCTGCGCATAGGATTGAGTTAGAATAGTGTGAAGAGTGCCTATAATCTCTTCCCCTAGGGCTTTATACCATTCACTAGGTAACCCATTGAGACCCGGTGATTTGGATGTGGCCATAGAGTGAACGGCATCTCTAATTTCCTGTAAGGAAATAGGTCTGTTCAGATATTGGGCATGGTCCCCAGGAAGCTGTGGGAAGGGTATGGCGTCAAGGAAGGCATCCAATTCTTCCGAACTGTAAGTGACTCTCGTATTATACAGGGATTCGTAAAATGAGGCAAACTGAGCCACCATTCGTTCCGGGTCAGTAATAAAATTGCCTACCTCGTCCCTAACTCCAGAAATAACAGTTTGAGGGGAGGAAATTTTGGACAGGTATGCCAACAGAGTACCCGATTTTTCCCCCTGCTCAAAGCCCCGTTGAGATGCATAGAGTAACTTCTTTTGGGTGATTTTAGTGAGTGTGCACCTATACCTCCCCTGCGTCTGTACTAACAGGTCATGATTAGTGGTGGGCGAATTTATTCGCCAGGCGCGAATTCACGGCGAATTTGCGCGTTTCGCCGCCAGCGAATAAATTCGCGAAACGGCCGTGAAAATTTGCGGCAAAAATGAGACGCCGGCGCCGTTTCGCTAATTTTTCGCCGTTTCGCGAATTTCGCGCAAAATTCGTGAAATTTTCGGCGAAGCAAAACGGCGCAACTTCGCCCATCACTAGTCATGATTCTCACTGGTAGGGGACTGTATATATGTAGACTCCAACTCCTCCACCTGCGACTGTGCCAAATTCACTTCTTGTTTATTACGAGTTCGAACTGTGTGAATCGCCTGTATTAAGGCCCCCCTATTAACTGCCTTAAATGCATCCCATAGCACCGATGGTGCCACGGAGCCCTTGTTGTCATCCCGATAATGGACAGCTGAGTCTCGAGCTTTCTCCAGCACCTCTGTCTGTTTCAACCATAACGGGCTGAGGCGCCATCTCTTAGCAGACGTGACCAGAGAAAGTGAGAGTTTAATTAACAGTAAGGAATGGTCCGAAATCGATCTAGTATTGTATTCAATATGAGAAATTTTCGGCAACAATTCAGGGGATACCAGGCCCAAGTCAATGCGTGACATCGACTGGTGGGATAATGAATGGCAAGAGTAGGCTTTGGAATCTGGATGTTTAACTCTCCATGCATCTTGTAATCCAACGGAATCTACCCATTGGGCTAGCTTGGTAGGTCTATTACCAGTAGCATTAAGCTTATCCATATCGGGTTGCAAATAGCCATTAAAATCCCCCACCCAGCATTGAGGATAAGGTGGTAATAGGGCCACTTTATGTATAATTAGGTTCAACAGATCTGAGGACAGTGGTGGAGGAATATATACATTGATCAGAATGAACTCGTATGTGAAAATAGTACAATGCAGAATAATATATCGGCCCCAGTGATCAGTCATAACTTGGTGTAGAGTAAATGGAATCTGTTTTTTAACCAACACTGAGACTCCCCTTGCATGGGTGGAGAAGCAGAAGTGGTAAGTTTGTGCCACCCAGGACTTCTTAAGCGCCAACACTCTCTGGCCTGTCAGGTGGGTTTCCTGCAAACAAACCACTGCTGGGGAATACTGCTTAAGGGAGGCAAACAATAGAGCGCTTTTAACCTCTTTTAATCATTCAGGCCTCTCACGTTCCTGGAGGCAACAGTAAGCATTGACATATTATAACAGATATGAAATGTATATTCATGAAGTATTGTACCGAGGGGGAAGAAGAAAGAGAGATAAGAGAAAACAGTGAAATCCAAATACCCTTCCAACCCACCGTGCTTACCTTCCCAACTCGGGCAAGCCTCATCCCCAAACTAAACAAGTGCCTCTGCATAGGATTAACCCAATAGAGTAAGGCTTATTACTAAAATAACGTCCAATCTAGCCAGTTCCGCTAGTAGATATGAGGGAGGTTCCCATATATGAACATAAGAGACTAATCCCTCTGCAACGGTGAAACCAACAAAAGTCACATAAATATAGTGATATTAATGTAAGGCCCTTAAATTGCCTATATGGCCGCCACCATGTCTTGAACTGCTAAATCCAAAGTCATTCCGATGGGCCCAGACCCCATGAAGGGATGTCAGCAAGGGACAAGCCAGCACAATATTTTACTCACGGATCCCCGGAAAGTCCGTCCTCTAATGCCGCTCTATCCAGTCCATGGCCTCTTGCGGGGAGGTAAAAAACCTTGTGTTGTTGCCATCGACCACCCGCAGCTTTGCAGGAAACAGTGTGGAGTACACCATACCCTTCTCTCGAAGCTTCTTCCAGACTTCTGTAAACTTGGCCCGTAGCTTTTGTACTTCAATGGTGTAATCCGGAAAAAATAAAATGGTGGCCTTGCCCAACTTTACTGGTTCCTCCTGTCGCATGTATAGGAGAACAGCATCCCGGTCACGGTAATTCAGGATTTTGGAGATCAGCATCCGAGGCGGAGTCCCCGGAGGGGGTCTTCGGGATGGAATCCGATGAGCCTGCTCTATAAGGAAGTGTTCAGAGAGTTGGTCGGCAAGCCATCTTGTCCTTAATCAGGTTCTCCAAGAATATTTCTGGAGTAAGGCCTTCCGCACCCTCAGGTACTCCCAGTACTCGGATATTGTTGCGTCATTGTCGGCCCTCTAGGTCGTCTGCCCGCGCCTTGCAAGTGCGCAACTGTGCCTGTAAGTCCCGTATGCTTTGCGGTAACTCTCTCGTCACATCTTCCAGGTCTGAGATACGTCGCTCAGCTTCTGTAGTTCTGTCTCTGAGGGACTGCAAATCTTGTTGCAGAAGTGCAATATCAATTTTAACCTCTTCTACACGGGTATCAATCTTGACTTCCACAGCCTGCCGAGTATCACGTATAGCTTGCAGTACCTCTTTCAAAGTGGGCTCAGTCGGGCCTTGGTCATCCGACACATCTTGTGAGTCCTGCGCTGAGGAGGCATTACCTCTATGAGGGCGCCATCTTGGGACTGGTGGAGGACAAATTTTTCCATCTTATTCGTCGCCGTTTCGGCTCCTTTCTTATTGCCTCCCATAGTAGTCCAGCTGGGCAATAAAGAGAGGTAACTGATGTGACCAGTCAAAGTGGGAAACCTTCCCAAAAGCAGTCGATCAGGATCAATTGAAGCGGAACTCCTGGCTTGTGCGTCCTACTCCATTGCACGCTAGACCACGCCCGGGGAACATATACTTTTAGGGCTATGATAGATGGGGAGCTTTATCATCCACGGGAAATGTAATCACAATTACATATGGCAATCTCAGATAATTGTGCAAAAAATGCACTTTTTCCTTTTACAGGGGTGGAGGATGGTGGCTTGTGCATACAGTTTATGCACACAATACCCAATATGGAAAGTGTATTTATTAATATATTATTTTTTTTTATTAATTTATTAATATTATGTTTTGGGTGTTTTTGTCTGCTTGTTGTTGCCCAATAAGATTAGTTAGCACTCTAACTACACTTAATTGTTTTTTAAATTATGTATATTACATTTTTATTGCTTATATTGCATTTTCATTTCCACATTGCTGTTAATTGCTTGTTTTTAATGGAAAACATTAACTGCTCAGCAAGACTAGTAGTATTTTGACCATCTGTCTGTCTCATTCTGTGTGATTTCTTTTTTAAATTAATTTAGTGCTATTATTGTCCTGGATTACTTGTTTTGGATAGAATTGTATGGTTTTATAGGGTAGACTTGTTGTGGGCTTTTACTACATTTAAAAAAGACAGTGATGCTTCTGAACATTGGGAACATTTGCACTTGTGCAATAACCCATAGCAACTAATCAGTGAATAGCTTTTTCCATCAAGAGGAAAGTAAAAGTATCAGTTATGAAAACCCATAAGCACCATTTTTCTAAGAACTGAAAGATTTTTTTTTTATCCTCAACTCATAGTTAGGTGTAGCAAATATGCAATGCACTTTGAATAGATGGTGATAGCAGACCACTACAGCAGTAAAAAAAACCTGCTGCTGAGTTTTAGCATGGAAGTAGATATAATGGGCAGGAATTACTGATACAAAATTAATGAATGGGATCTGTCACTATGCATACTGGAAAGATTTTGGCCACACCTGACATTACACTTAAAGGGACACTAAACCCTGCTGCAATGCTCAACCATACTTTACGCAGTTGTTTCTGGACTACAAATCCCAGCATATTTTAACATATCAAGGTTAAAGTATGCTGGGAGCTGTAGTCCAGCAACATCAGATTTGCATTCTTAAAGCAATATCACACTTAAAAAACCTTTCCCGGGCTTTCCAGGCCCCGGGCAGCATTAAAATGCAAAATAATACTCCAATAAGAATCCCAACTACCCTGTATAAATCTGGCTCCATGTTTTCCTTTATTTCTGTAACTGGAGTTGGAAACAAGAAGCACAGCTTCCCAGAACTGAACAAGTCTGTTGTTTATCCCAGTGGTTGATTCCAGGGAAATATAATGAAATAAAAAAAATGGCACAATAATCTCTGTATGTAAGATAAGAGCAAGATGGCTGACAGTGCTGGGAATCAGCATTCTCGTTGGTCAATTCTCTTGCATCTATGATAAAGTTTTTGGTCAGTAGAATTTGTAGTAGAATCATCAGTGAATTGGTTTCCATGTGTAATTAAGTTTTTTCTCAACTTATATAGAGAACTAGGGGGTGCAGTGGGACACCTTTGTGGTTGGGTTTAGTTCCCTTTTAAGGTTGCACATGTTGCATTAGGTGGTTAATATGGAAATATTTCCAGGGAACTGTCACTTGGAACTATCATTTTTTTATTCTGATTAAACCCTCTATTATCCAAATTTGAGCTATTTGTTTTTTTTACCCAGAAATAATTTTTCTCTTAATTGTTTCACATATAAAACAAGTAATTGAACTTTGCATGAACTGTAATGCATTTCAATCAGAATCTGTACATGTTATAATATGTATACATTGTGGAAACATGCTTACCATTGAATTTTATTTTACTCTACTCTTTGTCATAAAGGATTTGAAGTAAGGACATCCTTCCTATTCTGTCCATTTGTAGCTTATTTAAATTTTCTGTTGATCTTAGGAAGGAACAAGGCTTTGTGTTTACATGCCGTGATGTGGGTAGAACATTTTTGCACTGGAACTGGTCATATTATTAAGCTGGTTCCTGCAGGTTCATTTTTAAAGTACACATTATAGTTCAGAGTAATGCAGTTGAGTCAAAAGAGTTAAACCAGTAGTGTGTGTGTGCCCTTCCCAAAGCTAACATTTGCACTTGTAGGTAATGTTTGTTCAAATATGCTGTTATATTTAAGCACCAGTAAAAGATGTTTGAACAGTGGGCTGCGCAGCTAACGAATCAATTATATATCTGTTGTGATATGAAAACCTCATTTAAACACATCACTTTTTTCCCTAATGGAAATGTAAACATTGATTGGGCTAGTGGTTGAGATGGAGTGACAATGAATTTTGGTAAGGTCTTAATACTTAAAAGACTTCAATTATGGAGATGGTAATATTTAAAAAAAAAAATGAAAATTTTTTAAAGCCATGCTGAATTTATAGAGAATTCAGTAATTCATAGTAATAAGACAAATTTCCAGCAAATCGAAATTGCACGGTGTGAATTAAACTTCTGCAACCCAATTTAGAGTTGTTTTCTTGCAGAGTAATAAAATTTGTTTACTGGTGATTTTCACAAAATTTGCAAACCGCAGGAAATGAAACATCTTGCAAGCAGTTTTTAGTTCTCTAATTTGCCATTAATTAATCTGTGGTGACAAGCTCATTTGAATAGTTCGAAAAGGAAAATGAGAGGTGCGCTGGAAATACAATGCAGATTCCTATAGGAAAAGGAGATAAACCTCTATGGTGTAATATCCTCTGTACACGAAGCAGGTATTTTACAATTAGGTCTACTCACATTTGTGAAGAGATCGTGTCACAAATAGAAAAGAAAACTAGTCGCGTCTGGTACCAGTCAGTCTTGCGCCTGTTGGGTGAGAGTGCGGGATAGTGTAGTACCGTCACTTTAGGTTAGGTGGTTAGCCGATATTGTGCTTACCTGATGTTAGTGTAAGGCTGGCGTATAGATAAGTGTTGGTGCACTTGCTGTTAGGAATGGTTCTATTCAAGCCCGCCTCTTCAGAGCTGGTTCAATAGTGTTTTCGACTGCGTTGGAGGGAATACGATCCTTTCTATCAGACAGCGGTCGGATGTTTCTGCGCTGGAAGGAATAAGATCCTTTCTTTCGGACAGCGGACAGGTGTTTATTGTAGTCCTTAATGTCGGTGTTCTCTTACACGTGGTCTTTAATCGTGTTTGGCTACGTTTCGGCGATGTCTTCTATTTCTCTTCAGGATAGTTTAGCTCAATGGATTTTTAGGAAAAAAAATTCAGGGCACGTATTTGCCTTAGTAGAATTTATTCCAATCAAATACTTTAAATACACAGTAAAAGGCCTAACGCGTTTCGTATCCAATGATATTTCCTCAGGGGCTAATTTCCCATATTGCTTCACAGAGGTTTTTTTATCCCCTCTGTGGGTGGTTCCCTCAATTAAAAATGCATATCGAATTCATTTAGTTAAATTGTGCATACAATAAAATATAGAATAAATAATCATTTAAAACAATCAATCTTTTAAGAAACATTTTATATCAATATCGATATTAAGCTCATTTGAAGGATTATAAAAGTTACATTTTATTAGCACCACACACAGCAAAAGTTACATGAAAAGACTTTGCTCTAAGAAACAGGGCCTGTTATCCATTAATAGATAAAGGTAACTGCCAAGAAAAAGCAAACATGTGGGCACACGAGAGATACAAATATATTAAGCTAAGGTCATGTTTCTAAGGGCTGGTATTCCCATGAGTTGAGAGAATGCTGTTGGTGCCAGTGTCGCCAAGTGGCAGATTCAGCTTCCATTATACTTAGACCTCCCACTTTAGCCCCAGTTTCTTGGTCTCTTTCATCTGACATCATTCCCTTGGGGACATCAACACAGTTCAGGTTTATTAGACTTTCTTCAGCAATCATCAGAGGGAAGATCTGTGCTGCTCTGCTGGCTGCCAGAGCATTGAATGACTGATGCAGGAATAGTTTGGGTGCTTAGGCTAATTTCACTCTAATACATCCCAAATCCTGAGTGTGCATTTTTGGGCCAAAATATGCCCCGTGTGCACAGTGATAAGTGGATGCCATTTATGTCCCCCAGAAGACTTCTCCCTTGTTTTCAGATTATTTAAATGGATGATGTATGATAATAGTGCAAGGGGCAAGTGTTATTGAGACATGCAAGTTAGTGAGCGATAGTGGGTACATAGTACAAAGGAGCCCAGCTCTAAAGGCAGTATAGGCCCACCATCACTATGTTTCACTGTGAGGGGCAGAGCACAGTAATGCCCCAGATGCAAGTGCTTGATAAATGAGCATTAAGGGGAGTGATTTTGCATCCCTTAGTACTAGCATTTCCATCTGGGGCTTTTATAAGTTACCTTATATCTGTTAGTTGCTAGGACTTGGAAGAACTAAACATAGAAGCTTCTTGAGGAGTTTCCTGCATCATTCACTAAACCCTCTCGATCTGCTGTTGAAAACCTCTACATGAATTTGGGCACAAATTGTTTAGTAATGCTGCCTTGCATGAGTTCTACATGTAATTCCAGCCAAAGTACTATCTGCAAGGAATTTGTACAGTCACCCCATGTTTGCCTGGGTTTCTTCAGGCAGGCTAATTTGCAATTGATAAAACGGGTCGCAGTGTTTGAGCCAATGCCTAGTTCCTTGAGTAAATGAAAGTAAATTGTATTTTAAGTTCAAAATGGGACAAAAGGACAAGTTGTTGTTCCAAAAAGGTAACCATCCCCTGAAAGATTATTTGGCAATATAAACACTATTTTACTGCTACCAAAAAATTCTAACCTGCAACTATTATAATATATGTAATATTTTATCATCAAAATGTGACTAGATAATTTAACCAGATATAACAGAAAACACTTATAGAAATCAGGCCACGTTTGATACATTTCTATTTATTAGGGTTTTTTGTGTTACCTGGTCATGTCCTTTTGTCTTGATTGACTGATACTTTGGAGTATTTAAAATGTAAAAGGTCTCTGTCTCCAATATCAGTTCCTCAGGATTGTTATTTTCTGAGCTGCCATGTAATGAGAATCTGAATTCTAATCAGCCTTGTATATTAGGAGTCAATACATAAGCTCAGGTAACTGACAGCAACACAGAACATGTGCTGGAATCAGCTGAAAAGAAGATGGGGGATACTGGGGGCATATTAAAAGGCAGAAATCTTCACTGCTAATGGGCTGGTACAGATTCCCAATACATTATGTGCAATATTTCTAACCTACTTAAGTCTTAGTTCTCCTTTAGGCTAAGGGCCTAGGAGCTACACTGAGTTGATTGTGGGCCAAAATCACAAAAGTATGCATTTTCGGGCCAAAATGTGCTCAGTGTAACAGCACACAGGCTGACGCCTTGCCCATCAGTGGAGCTACACAAAGAAGCTGACAATTTTTTTTTTAAATCACAGATTTTGTTTACTGGTCTTGTTTTTACTGTATAGATTTTCTTAGCTAAAACACTAAAGGGAAATCAGCAGTGTGAGTTAATTTTACTGGGCCTCACAGTGAAATAATTTTAGGGCCCTCAAAGCTTTGAGAATAAGAATTTTTTTTTTTAAACAGTCAGTCAGTCAGTGCCCCACTGGGCCCACAATACCTACTGTGCCACTTATACTGGCGTAACTTGTAATAGCCGGGTTTCCCCCCATGATAAACTCTTCAGCAGGCCTGGTGTATGCAGTATCTCTTTTCCTCCTCTCTCCATTCTCCAGCTCACTGCCATAGCCTGCTTTTCTTGCGACAGGTGAAAAATAGCTACGATGTGGCCCAGCACCCTTGTGGGGTCTGTAATCATGTTAGAAATTATCAGACTTTGGGCCAGATTCAATTCAGTGAGATAAAGGTTTATCACGTTAAGATTAAATTTGAGATGGAATTCAATTCAGAAAAAATTATCTCACTATTTATCATGTGAAAATTCTATTGAAGTCTATGGGAAAAACTGAATTTAGAGAAACTTTTTCTGAAAAAAGAGTTTTCACTTGATAAACCAGGAGATAACAGAATTCTCACTGAATTTAATCTGGCCCTTTATGTGATAAACAGTAAGATATGTTTTTCTCAGTTTCCATCAGGCTCTATGGAAAAATCTGGAATTGAATTAGGAGAAACGATTTTTTCATTAAATTGAATCTGGCACTTTTGGCCAAGTTGAATCTCGTCCATGAGTTTTACGTGATAAACCTTTTGCCCCCAAAAATTGAATCTGGCCCTGTATGTGCAAGAGCTTTTTCAATTCTAGGTGTCACCAACACTTCAGGCCAGATTCAATTCAGTGAGAAAACTTTTTCTCACTAAATTGAATCTGGTCCTTTAAGTAGTACTGTTTCTTGGAATATTGGGGGTAATGCCATTAAAATCAAATATTATCTCAAGTCACAAGATTTGAATAAAATATCACATAACAACAGAAATGTCATGTTTCTTTGTGTAACCAAAATTAATATTGAAATTAAAATAAAAAATAAATTGCTGTTCTCTTTATAATAAATTCTATAATATTTGCAGTAAATAAAGTTAATAGGGATTTTAATCATATTAAGAAGAAATTTCTATATACTGACTTAAAAAACCAAAGGGACATTTTTTGCTATTTGGCCTTTTTTCACACTTCACACTTTTTCAAACAGTCAAAATAACAGGAAGAGCACATGATATCATGTTAAAAGATTGTGAGTTGGTTCCCAGATTCTCTCTAACTTGGAACAATATAGAGAAATGTTGATTTTAGTAAGTTTTTTTTTAATGAATCCAAAACATTTGCACATACAACCTTTGCACATATCCATAGGGCTTATCTTTAATTCTGCCCTTTCTGGCACTCCCCATATTGAATCAACAACATCATGTCATTTTCGGAATCTACCAGCAGACCTTTAGCTGGTGATCAGTACATAGATCTCAAGCCGCTGTCAACATACAGCTTGACTAAATCACCCTCCTATTTCATACTTTTTTATTTAGATATTTATTATGTAAAGGTTAAATAAGAAATTGTTGTTTATTAAATATACCAATATAAATTCTCTCATAAATCAATATAATATTTAAGTAATATTTTCCATGAAACAGAATGCTAACAATGCTATTATGGAAGTAGATCATAATAGGACAACATCACCCTGCATTAGAAAAGTATTGGCACTCCTGCTGTAACCTCTCCAGTCCTTAAAGGAACAGTAACGTCAAAAAATAAAAGTGTTTTAAAGTAATGAAAATATAATGCAATTTTGCCCTGAACTGGTAAAACTGCTGTGTTTGTTTAAGAAACTCTACTATTGTTTATATAAATAAACTGCTGTGTAGCAATGGGGGCAGCCATTCAAAGGAGAAAAGGTTCAGGTTACACAGCAGATAGCAAAGAAGCTCTGTCTGTCTAATGGTGTTATCTGTTATCCATTAGGTAACCTGTGCCATATAGCCATTTTTCAATTTCCACCATTGCTCCACAGCAGCTTGTTTATATGAACTATAGTAGTGTTTCTGAAGCAAACAGATCATATTTACAAATGCAGGGCAAAAGTACATGATATTTTCATTACTTTAAAACAATTACATTTTTTGGTGTTACTGTTCCTTTAAAAATGTTGCTGCCAGGCTCATTCAGCTTGGCAAATGCTCCTCATCTGATATGCTACTACACTGGCTTCTGTTACAAAGCAATGACCCTGAAATTGACAGCAGTTAAACATTTTGCTCCACCATACATCTCTGAAAATATCTCAGAGTACTCACCAAAATGTGCATTACGATAGTCTACTGATCTCATTCATTCCTCTTCACATATATACAGTCAATCCCCTTTTTATGGAATTCCCTTCCAATTTTCTCCCACTCTCTTCTTTTAACAATCTCTTGAAACCCTGAAACACATTTAGCATGCGTGGGAGAATGTAGAAGGGTTTTGGTGGTGAGCAAGTGGTGAACAGGTCAGGCAGATCGGTGGGCATCCTTGCCTTGCAGAAGAACCTTGTGGCACAGCTCTGCAGCTAAATGCAATGCACAACACAGGTGGGTCTTTAGCAATCATTTGATGGTTGTAAGAAAAATACAGTCTGATAACTTGTGGCAGGCCATTACAGAGACAGGCAGAATACCCCAATACATAATTCGGGTGAAAGTTAAAATTTACTAAAAGAAAAGTACAAACATTTTTGATTAAATAATATCGTACTGGATAAAGTTGTCTTTGCATTGTCAAACATTCGCATCTTTTCCCCAGTTGAAAATTTCACTGTACCTGCCTCACTTCCTATTTAAAAGGGAGTTAACTCTTTATTCACCAATAATACAAACCATTTAAAGGGTAAATCAAAATCAGATCAAAACAAACCGCATGGGGGGCGTGGCCTGCATGGGGAACAAATAGGTAGTGAGCAGCATTAGCTCCGACCTGGAGCGCCCAAAAAACTGAAAATATCCTGCTAATATCTGGCTAATATGCTAACCATCCAAGTGGTGGACACCCCAAGACTATATCCTTCTGATCTGATGGTGCGGAGAGGCCGCTGTAAAAGAGTAGGCCGCGACACAACAGCAAAGCACACCATGCAAAACCATAATTGTGCTACTCCAACCGCAACCAGCATGGCTCCAGAAACCTCCCCGGGTGCTAGGGAAGCTGCAGTGCAAAGACTGGCACAGTTTGCAAGGGGCCTACTGCCGCAATGCACAAACAAATGTGAGCCCAGGGAGGCGCAAGGGTCTTTTTCCCAAGGGAATAGTACACCAGAAAAGGCTGCATCCCATGCCACTGTAACCTCTGAGCATATGCCTGTGTCTGCAGAACCAACACTTAATGAAGTTATCAGTGCCATTACAACTAACAATGCGGTGCTAATAGGCAAAATAGATTTTACTAAAACAAGACTTTGCCATCTTAAAGCATGGCTGAGGCTGAGAGAAGGATAAGTGAACTAGAGGATTTCACTGCCCCTATTCCAGGACGCCTAACAGATACTGAAAAACAACTAGACTATTGGAAAATAAAGCAGATGACCTAGAAAACAGGCTCAGATGGAATAATATTAGGATCCTGGGGCTCCCTGAAAGAGCAGAAGGGGCTGCAACGGAAAAATTTATTGAACAGTGGCTTACGAGCACCTTTGGCAAGCCAAAATTCTCTGCCGCTTTCACAGTAGAGAGAGCTCACAGAGTACCTGGGAAGTCACCCCCGCCAGGAGCACCTCCGTGACCCCTAATAGCGAGGCTATTAAACTACAGGGATAGAGATGCGGTATTGGCAGCAGCCAGGAGAGCTGAGGAGCTCCAATATGAGAATCAAAGGGTCTCGATTTATCCAGATTTCTCCACAGAAGTGAGAAAACAAAGAGCACGATTTAGTGAAGCCAAGAGGCTGCTGAGACAAAAACAACTGCCATACGCCAAGATGTTCCCGGCATGAGTCAGAATCAATGACAGAGGGAGAGCATACTTTTTCACAACACCTGAGGAGGTTATAACCTGGTTGGAGAACAGACCACACAACTCCCCGCGCAGAGAATGAGGATATATTCGATACAGTCTAAAGAAGTGATGCAACATAAAGCGCAATGTCGTTCCCGCATAATTGTTATGCATTGACTCCTACACTGACCTGACCAGGATAAAGCTCATGTTTTTTTACCAGAGCCTTCTCACCGGACAGTTAACAAACTACTATACATTGACTGGCAGGATATATAACCGATGCAAATATTTTTTGCTCCGGGTATGTGAGCAATGGTGTGTTAAGACTGTGGGCACCCCTAGACTGATTTCCGTGCAGACACTAACACCACAACACAGTTAAGGCTTGTTTTAAGTTAAGGGAGTAAAACTCACTCATAATATGTTTAAGGAGTGGTTGGGGAGGGAGTTGGGAAAGGGCTTATTGTTGAATGTTGTTCTTTTTGTTGGTGTCACATGCATCAAGCAATCACTTAAAGTCATGCATGAGAAGTATAACAGGAAAACTACTAGGATGCACATAACAGTAATGAACCTTAAAGTTAAACATTATGGCGATGGTTACGATTTTATCTTGGAATGTAAGGGGCCTGGGAGATGCCATAAAAAGGTGGTTGGGCTTTGATTTTAAACGCAGATGATACTGTTACAGGAGACTCATTTGATGGGTGGAAAAACACTGGCTATGAAAAAGCCTTAGATAGGTGCCATGTACCATTCCATATATTCCAGCTATTCTAGGGGGGTTTCCATCCTGATATGCAGAACGTGTTCCTTTGTCAAAGGCTCAAATATAACAGACAGGCTTAGTAGGTATACAAGGAACTTTGCTAGGTAAGAAACTTACTCTGATCAATGTTTATGCACCGCCTCCACTAACTGAACCCCTACTAAATGAGTTGACAAACAAATCACTAGCATTACCAATAGAACCCCTACTCCTCATGGGAGATTATAACGCAGTAATTAATGCAGATATAGATAGCAGAACTGCACCCCCCCCAGAATTTCATGTACAATCTTAAATAAATGGATGAATACTTTCCATCTGATAGATCTATGGCGAGTGCGCAATCCGGGGGTGAAACAATTCACATGCTACTCACCAGGTCATAACAACATGTCCAGAATAGACCTAGCAATGGGTTGCACAGAAGTTAATAAATGGGTTCACAAGGTCAAAATACTCACTCGGGGTATCTCTGACCACTCTCCCATCCTGCTTACCCTGTTAGCCTCACAGACACCAGCAGATCGGATCTGGAGACTGAGTCCTATTGGGCAAAACATTAACAGTTGCATGAGATCATTCAGAATAGCAACAGAATTATTTGGCAACAAATAATGAGGAGGTGTCCCCACAATGCTCATGGGATGCTTTTAAAACCTTTATTAGGGGGGGAGTTCATTAGCAATATTAAGGCCCTAACAGATGGCTACCAGGCGGACCTAGTACACAAGACTCAAAAGGCGTAAGAAGCCGAAAAAACATATGTAGAACAGCCCATTGAACAAAACCGTCAATCATGGCAGGACAAGCAGAGGGAGATTCAACTAGCCCAGGTGGAGCTTACAAAAAAACATATACTTTATCAAAGTGCTAATATCTTTGAATATGGTGACAAAAATGGGAAACTGCTGGCTCTATTATCTAAAGAAAATAATATATCTATGGCCATTCCAGCAATGGACTCTAGCGGTACTTTGCTTCCTAACGCCTGGCGAATTTGCGCTCTGGCGAATGAACGTAACTACGCAAATTCACTAAGATGAACGTTATCTCTTGTGCCAGACTTGCCTTTGCCACCTCAGACCAGGCGAAGTGCAATAGAGTAGATAGGACTTCCTCAAAAAATAGTTGAAAATTTTCAAAAAATGCTAGCGTCTTTTCCTTTTTCAGGTATTTGCTGCAACATATACGTTCGTTGAACTTTAGCTTCCTGCCGTATGCAAATTAGCCAATGTTAGCGCAACTTCTCTTCAATTGGTGCAGTAACGCTAGCGCAACTTCGCTAGCGTTAAGCACCCTGGACGCAACTTCAGATTTTAGTGAATAAGCGTTGTCCTGGCGAATCTACACCTGGCGAAGTGTTGCACTGTGAGCGAAGCCATCGCTGGCGAATTTTTGGAGGTTAGTGAATTTGCTCCATAGTGGGGAAGAGAGAACCGTGGGCACATCTCCCCCTCACTCTACTAGGTAGAATTAACTTATTCAAGATGATAATCCTTCCAAAACTTACATATGTACTTAGACAATCTCCGATTGGTATACAAAAAACTATTTTTACTAAACTTAAAAGCCTCATGCTTGCATTGTTTTGGAATGGGGCTCCCCCATGGTTAGCACTGTGCATCCTGCAATTCCCTACTACTAAGGGAGGACTAGCGGCCCCCAATCTCTATTGGTACTATTTGGCATCACAACTGGTGGTGGCAAGAAATTGGACTACTGCTCCACACACAAATGCGGCAACACTCTTGGAGGCACAACTGGTAGGATCATGGGAGAGTCTAAAGATTCTATTATTCAGAGGTACTTCAAATGCAGACAGAAAGTAATCTCTAATGACAGCCACGGTTAAAGCGTAGCACAACATTCTAAAATTCTACCCCAAACATCAGCTGCACTGCTCTGAATTCTCCTCAATGTGGTGCAATCCCAGATTACAACACCTGTGCACAATTCCGGACCTGCAAGTGTGAGCACAATATGAAATTATGTATCTGTCAGATATTATGGTAGCAGGAAATCTTATGACCTTTCAGGACCTTAAACAAAAATTCTCTCTCCCCAATACAATGTTCTTCAGATATCTACAACTGAGACATGCTGTGGTATCCCAATCCAAGAATAGCCCTATAGACACTACCCCAGGAGTGTAGAGGTGGGTATACGTGCAGCTGGGCTTAATAAACAATTATCGTACTTTTATGCCCAACTGACCAAGGCAGGGAGTATATCTTATAGTAAACTGCTAACTAGATAGCAGAGGGATGTACCTGGGCTCACTACAAAGGACTGGGAAGATATTGTAGAATCTATCTCTGAAGGGGTCATTTGTAGCAGGGACAGAATGACACAACTGAATTACCTGCACAGGGTATACCTCACTCCTCACAGGCTAAATAGAATGAACCCAAATATAGTGGATGAGTGCCCTAGGTGCTCGCATTCCCCAGAGAACTTCATACACATGGTTTGGGTGTGTCTGTTTATTCAAACATATTGGAAGGAGGTAATACAAATAATCTGAGTACGGACATTCCATTACCAATGGAGCCCAAGGTACTACTATTAAGTCAAATGGAGGTAATATCCCCAAAAAGAGCCCAGAGAACACTACTAGCTATACTGTGCATGTATGCTAAGAAAGCGATAGCACTAAAATGGAAATCTATGGGAGGGCCAACGACACAGGGCTGGGAACAACTAATTGACAAATCTCTCCCATTATATAAATTGTCATACATAAGGTAAAAATCTCTGTCCGCATTCCGCTGGGTGTGAACCTCAAGCCAATACCTCATAAGGCCAAAGGGTTAGGTGATACATGCAATAGGGGTATAAGTGATGTTATGTGACTGTACAGATAAGACATGGAATACACCTGCAAAGTCCTGGAACTGTAAATTGAATGTAATGATGACACCACGTTGTTTATGTTCATAAATGTTGCTTTATTTGTTATTTACTGGAAAAATGCAACTCAGCAATGCCATGGGAAAGTACTATGATTGTAATGATACAGTTGCACAATAAAAAGAATTGTAAAAAATAAACAATGTATCATGCATTTAAAAAATGAAATGAGACCATTATTATTTTAGAAAGCAGCAAGCTCTAAAGCCTCATTAAAACCTTTAGGAAATTTAGACTGAAACCTATGGGTCCAAAATCTCTGTAAAATCCTTATATGTTACAATATTTTACATTTAAAAGGCCTGTTAGTTTTTGGTAGCCGCAAGTACAACTTGCCACATAAATGACATTCCTTGTGTTACAAGTCACACAACTTTTTACTATAATTACTTCATTACTTTGTGTGTTCACTAACACTGATCTTTCTTGCACATATTTACAGGCTTTAAACTTCCCGCAGCATTTTGTGTCCTTTCTTCCTTCAACTACAACCTCAGCTCTAAAGCTAGGTGCAACTATATTTTTGATGGTAGGGGCTCTGGAGAAAGCTACTTTTGCTTTAAAAACCAAAATGGACAAAAATCACTTCTGATTAGCTTTGTCATAGTTTTGTGAGAGTCTTACTGCTGTCAGCTGGAGAAATCTGGATCAAGGAGAAAGCTTTGGGTAAAAGTCCACGTTTGCTGTAATCAATAGGGGATCAGGCGCAATCGTAGTCAATTCCAGGCAATAGATCAATAGGCAGGCAGATGAGTAGCAATATCAAAGTTCAGGCAAGGTCAAAAGGTTCAGAAATCAGTTAGTAATAATTTTAGAAGCACTTAGGAAACACAAAGGAAATCCTATATTCAGCCATTGAACCTGTGACCTCAGTCTTTTTATTTTGAATTTTCACGTCGGACTTGTGACATCATCACGCCGGCAATGAGACCCCGGCGCCGCTACCCACGTGTCAGTTCATCCTAGATGAACATGTGTTTTTGAACATAATGTTCAAAAAATGTCTGGCACTGAGTGTAAATAAAATGCAAAATTAATGCAATTGGCACTTAATGGGTTAATTGTAAGTTTTATTCTTTATTTACCATATATTATAAACCATATTAAACCTTTCCCTCGTGCATAAAGCTGTTGATCTGCATTGACTTCACTGTGACCTGAAGAAGAAGATTCTACATTGCTGGCAGGTTGTTAACCCAACAACATACTGTAGCATTGTTGGCAGGGAATGGTTGAAAAACAAGGAAAGTCCAAACATTAATAAGGTCCAGTGCTAAGACTCTATTAAATTAGTTGTTTTATTACTTTGATTACCGTTTATCTTCAATTAACTAGATTTTTAATTTTATTCTTCTTTATAGGTGATGTATGGATCATACAGCTGCTGTTCTAAGATATATATAAAAAGGACTGTAATGCTGGGAAACATTGGAGCTACCACAGCCCTTGACCTAGTGGGAGCTCCAGCATTCTTCCAGCAGTACCATCATTAGACGCACAGACCGAGTCCATTGAAGCAGACTCTGCCTTGATTTCTCTCCCTAGAAGTAACACACATCCACTGAAAGTGTTGAGACAAAACTTGCACCCGACTGACATCAAAACACATGCACAGTTGCATTTGTTTTGATGCACTGGGTGCAGTTATAGGAAATAACTTAAACACTGCACTTCCATTAGTAAATGACCCCTTGTATTTTTACAAGGGGGGAGAACTGAACTGATATCTATATTGGCTACTGACTCTTTAACAAGGATGGGCTGCACCTCAATCATGATTGTGCTGCTCATTTGGGGGAGAGGATGGCTAGAGGGTTGGAGGAGATTTTAAAGTAGGCATGGAGCGCGAAAAGGGATCAGTGAGAAACTCTGTAGAAAATAGGTTAGATTAGGTTATGGGTATAATATGTAAAAATAAATATACATTGGTGGTTGGGAATATCATGGCAGAGAGAAACAGAAGTTAAAGGTACAAAATATAAAAACTGGTACCAGTATTAAATGTATGTTTACCAATGCTAGAGGTGTGGCTGGCAAAATGTGAGATCTGGAGTTAATGGCACTTTAAAAATATTTTAATGGCACTGCTCAGACATAGATAAATGAGTCATAGGGCTGTTGCTTGTTTCAGAGGGATGGTGTTAAAAAAGGGGGGCTATGTCTGAATGTTACGTATGATTTGAAACCCATTATAAAGACAGAGGTTGGAAAAGTAGAATTAGAGGGCTGAAACCTAATTGGTTTTGCAAACTGTAAGGCAACAAACAAGTTGATGTTATACACCCCCACATGTAAGCAAAGAGGCAGTGGCTCATCAACTGTTGCAAATAGAAAAAGCTGCATGGTTGGGATAAGTCTTATGAATGTGGAATTTGAATTACCCAGGAATTGAATGAAGCAATAATATTGCCAGCAAAACTAATGGAAACATACTTATTAATGTTCTGCACGTGGTTGGGTCCTCACAGACCAACCAGGGATGATGCTATAATGAACACACTTGGGTTACAGTGACCATAATATCTATTTTAATGTTTTTAAGCACCCTAAAATAATCACTGAATGGTTATAGGTTTGTAGATAATAAATACTGAAAATACAGTTTGGCATTTAAGCAATTTAAAATGATAAATCAGAGGGGACAGATACTTTTTGGACCTATAAATACTACAAGTGTTGTAAAGCAGCAACCAGAAAGGCAAAAATGGTACTTAAATGTTCAAGTATGTCATATACTTCAAGAGTGTAGTTTAGTTTTAGCCAGGTATTTTTTTCTGATTTTCTCAGACTTTCATCTGGTATGGTACCAATAAACTGGAATAAAGATGATGTATTTACAATTTTTCAAAAGGTATTGCATGCTCAATCTAGAAATCAAAGGCCTGTAAATTTGACATCTATTGTGGGCAAGTTATTTAAAAGTTTATTAAGGCATCAAGAGTATGTTCTGGAGAATTGCATTCTAAGTAGTAATCAGCATGGTTTTTATAAAGGACAGATCATGGCAAACAAATTTAGTTGCTTTTTATGCTGTAGGTTATAGTAGATGTGGCCTACTAGAATCTTTTCATACAGTGGGCCAGATTCAATTTTGTGAGAAAAAGGTTTATAAAGTGAAAACTCGTGGGGTTAAATTTACTAAGTACAGTTAATGTTCCATATGTAGAAAATGTATGGGGGGGAACCCGGTTACCCAAAAAAATTTTTAAGGACTTTTACAGGCTATCACTCTGAAAAAAGGAAAAGACACCAGCGTTTTTTGGACCTATAAACTTTTTCCACTAAAAAATAGGATGTAAGTAACAGAAGAATGTGGAAGATCTATGCACTCCAGTGCACTTCGCCTGGTCGGAGCTGTCGAAGGTAAGTCTAGCAAAAGAGGTAACGTTCAGTAAAATCCACATCTTAGTGAGTAACGTCCATTCGCCAGAGCGAAAGTTCCTCTGGGGAATCACCACTAGCGTCTATCTCCTTCGCTAGCGAAGTGGTGCCTGCGTCCTTCAGTAAATCAGCCCCATGGACGGGATAATGGAACTTAATTTGGAGAAAAGTTTTTTCTCCTCGAATTGAATGTCGTCCATGAGTTTTCACATGATAAACCATGAGATAATTTTTCCTTGCTGGATTGAATCTGGCCCAGTGTTGCATAAGTGTTTACTTTTTGAGTTATGGTTTGTTGACTTAGTAATGCTGTTTGTACACAGATAGAAAACTGGCTAAAGGATCGTGTACAGAGAGCTATTGTCAATATTACTTTTTCTGCTCGGTGTAAGTTCCATGACCAGTGGGCAAAGCAAATGGAAAGTGACCATCAGAGAGCCACAGTGGGGACATAAGGGCCACTGGTCTTAGGGGCACATTTACTTACCTGAGAATTTTCACTTCGAAAGTCTCCTCCATATTCATGCAACTAGGTAAGACGTTATTTTGTGACAAATAAGTGTATTGCTTAAAATGTGCCATTATGTCTCAGCAAAAGAATGTTGGCGTACATTTATCAGCGATGATCAGTTGGCACAAAGATTTCATAACAAATTTTCAACAAATTTAGTATTCTAAATAGACTCTGCTGCTTCTTAATCATTTGCAGGAATTGCATATTTGAGCGGGTCAGATTAAGCCAAAGTAAGGGTAGCAACAGCTGAATGTTGATAGAGCTAATTCTCTTGTAGGGTTGTTATTGTTTAATCTTTGTAAAAAATAGTGTGTTGGGAAGTTCCTGACAAGTCTCCAAACGTATTTGTTGATGTCTCTAACCCAAAAGGCACCTGTAAAATGTACTTGACAGACAGAATTTTTTAAGAAAACTAGACTGAAATAAATGAAGCACAAGCAATGTCATTCTGACATTGCATAACACCTGACTGATCAAATTGCTTGTATAAAAAAAGTCTAAATCAACAAATCTGATTTTTTTTAAAATCATTCATCTATGCATATTTTAATTGCAATTTTATTTGTATTTATTTGGTGCCAATTACCCCCTCCCTTGTGTGCTCTGCAGTGCCCTGGTTTCATGAACATATAAATGTAATTAGTTCCTACAAGACTGTATTATTATATATTATATAATACACAAAAGCCATGAATATCCTGTAAATTATATCCTTATAAACGGTGAGTTCTGATGTCATCAGTTATAAACGGTGAGTTCTGATGTCATTTCTGTCACATGACTCATTGAAATTTGTGTATTATAATAAATAAAGTAACCCCAATTGTAAAATATGAGGATATTAGAAGTTACCTCGGAGTTCCATGACCTGTATAAAAACACTCGGCCTTCGGCCTCGTGTTTTTATATGGTCATGAAACTCCTTGGTAACTTATAATATCCCTATATTTTACAAAAGGGGGTACTTTATTCACTATATATATTATATATATATGTTACTTATTTGAAGGGGGTAGTTTACAGTGAAAGGGTTATTAATCTTTGCAAATCTGTTTTTATAAAGGTATGGGATCCATCATCTAGAAATCCAATAACCATCTCCCACAGACTTCATTTTAACCAAATAATTAAAATGTTTAAACTGATTTCCTTTTTTTCTGTAATATTTTAACATATTGTAATATTATAATTATATCCCAAATACGATATACTTAATCCTTATACAGACAAAACTATTTTATTGGGTTTATTTAATGATTAAATGATTTTTTAAACTTAAATTTTGGTGATCCATATTATGGAAAGAGCCATTATCTGAAAAACACAAGGGACAGAGCATTCTGGATAACAGGTCCCATACCTATACTACACCATAAAAACCATAATCGGTCATTTTAATTATTGTGTAACTTCACTTCTGTAATACAGGATATGCATAGCATGTAAATGGTCTGGGTGTTTCTGTAATCTGGATTACAGTTCATTAAACATACTAAACTACATTTAAACAGGAAAAGGCATTGTATTGCCACCAATGTGACAATACAATGTTTTATTTTTACAGAAAAAAAAAGATAAAAAATAATTGTTTACTTAAATAAGATTCTATGGACAAGTGCATTCTTTTCTTCCTAATAGGATTCTGAATTATCCTTATTATTCCTGTATATTTTAAAATCCTGAAAAATTCAAAAAGAGTAGATATACTGTACCTTTGTTTGTATAGTTATATACTTATGTTGGGTTGAAAAAGGCCATTAAGTTCAGCCACTCCAAATGAACCCCAGTGCACATACAGTATACTGTATACTTATTTATACAGACCTATCTATACTCTCACATATTATATACTGTAGACAAATATCAATACTAACTGTAGATCTTAAGATCACAATCGCCTTGGATTTTATGCTTATTCAAGAAATCATTCAAGCTACTCTTAAAGGAGTTACTAGAATCTACCATCACAGCATCACCCCACAGGGTATTTTACAGCTTCACTGCCCTCACCACGAAGAACCACCTACACTGCTTCAAATAAGTTATTTCTACCAAAGTGCATAACCTTGTACATATCAGCATTGAACCACATTTGCCAGTTTGCTGCCCTGTTTTCCAATTTAGTCAAATCACTCTACAAAGTTGCAGCATTCTGCATGGAACAGTACTTTCAAAGTCCACCTCCAGGTTATTAATAAACAAGTTAAAAAGGAAAGGACCAAGGACAGACCCGTGCGGGACTCCACTAACATCACTGCTCCAATTAGAAAATGCTCCATTTATCTATCCTTTAGCCAGTTCTTTATCCAAGTACAAATATTATGTTACAAGACAGTATATTCCTTAACCAGTAAATGTCACTGTTGTATTGTATCAAATGCTTTAGCAAATTCAAAGTAGATCACATCCATTGTCACTGCACAAACTAGTTCCTGCTCACCTCCTCAAAGAAGGCAACTATACTATTATGCATAAAACCATTCTTGCTCAAACTCATAGTATTGTGATTTTCAATGTATTCAAATACTTTATCCTTCATTACCCCTTTCAAAAGCATCCTTACCACTGATGTCAAACTAACAGGGCTATAGATTTCAGGCTAAGAATGTGTTCCTTTTCTAAATAGGTACACCACATTAGCAATTTGCCACTCTCTTTACACCATGCCAGACCTCAAGAAATCATGAAAAAATAAATAAAGAGGATTGGCAATTACAGGGATAATCTTATTTACTACCCTTGGATGAAAACCATCTGTACGTAGACCTTTGTTTACCGTTACATGTTCAAGTATTTTTTGAATTTTCTTCTGTGTCACCCATTCATCAATAGATACAGTTTATTATTAGAATTGGATCTACTAAAAAGCTAACCTTCGGCTGGTGAATTAGTCGTGTACACAGATTAAAAATAAAAGTACAGAATCTCTGCTTTTTGACCTTCCTTTGATAATAAGGTCCCATCTTGCTTAATTTTTTTTACTATATACATTTTGAAAAATAAAAAAACTGTTATAAAACTGTTAAGTATAGTAAGAATTTTTATAACGTTTCTTAATCTTTTTTTTATTTTTTTTTTTTCAATTTTCTGAATTACTTAATCTTTTCAGATTAGGGTATTTTATAGTGTTGAAATTGGTATTTTACAGTGCTGTGAAGATGTGGAATTCTCTCTCCAATGCTGTTGTACAGGCAAATAAATTAGATAGCCTCAAGAATAGGTTGGTTGTCTTTTTAGAAAGTGATAAAATACCTAATTACTAAAATTAACTAGTACAGAGTCGATCTAGGGACATGCCAGATTCACCTATTGGACCTTCTTGAAATTGATATACATGTCGTTTTTCAACCTTATCTATGTTGTAACAAGGAATTGTATGTCAAGGGCAATGTAACATTTATATATTTTAGTTCCTTACAGCATCATTATAATTGGAGTCCAGAGGCAGCTTTTCAATTTTCCATATTGTTTAGTCTCTCACCTATATATTTGTCTGTGTGTCTGCTAACCCCGCCCCTCTCAGAGAAACATGGCTTGGAATTAACAGAAAAATAATGAACAAAACTTAGCTGTTCAATAAATTCAGAGGACACAAGACAAGCATCTTGCTCAAACTATGATTTATTTGTGTACAATTAATAATAAGTGTACAAAAAACAAGCACACCAAATATAGATGCCCAAAATTTACAGATTACTAAAAGATTGTATAATAGGAATAAAGGGAGATGGAATAGCTAGGACCTGCTGTGCTAACTAGGTCCTTCACTAGACCATACTGAGCAAGGAATGCTTTATCATAACAATTAAGTATATTTAGTGCAGATTTGTATTTTAGTGTTTGTCAAGTTACACAGTAGCTTTCATACATTTTGTCCAATATATATTAAACACTATACTAATGTGTTTAAAATGCATTCTACCTACTGTTCAAATTAAAAAAACATCAATGTTGACATGTTTAGAATAAAGTGATTTGTATATATAATATATTGCACCCATACACAGCAATAGGTATTTGAGCTCATTTGAACACATCTTCATTATTGTTTGTTCATTGGTGTTTCCATACTTGAAAATCTTTTACTGTCCGCTCATTCTTTACCTAGTATAATTCGGGCAAGGGGGTCAGTACGGTTACTTAAGCAAAAGAGTAGTGATAGAACATTGTGCATGTATAATTGCTTGTTGAGTTACTAACATCAAATCTAGAAAAAAACTCTTTGTCATACGTCCATGCTGGGGCCTATTCTGTGATCACATACTAAACAGCTGAAAGTGATTGGAATGAAAAAAAAAAAACATATGAACAGTAACATTTCCCATTATGACTTGTTCTCTGTGTTTCCTAAGTCCCTGTCTTAGCTGTAGTGAAATTTTTCAGCGCCACAGAGTTTATGTTCTATGTTCTGAAGTACTTCTAGTGGTGGGAGCTTTTTTACCTAACCCATAGTTAATGAGCAGAGACAGGAAACACATCCCTGGGACATGATCACCTCAGGAGCCACAGACAATGGCAGACATATGTAACTCACTTCCAAAGCTCTCCCAGACCTGCCCACTTGCAGAGAAAATGGAGGCCATACTCCAGATCCTGTGTCCCTCTAACTTCTTCCTTTTTATACCTGCCAGCCCAAAGTGTCACAAACACATGCGTTTTAGACATACATACAAAACTTGCTCAGCGTACACACACACACATATACATACCTACATAATTCTGTAGCATTACTTTTTACTGTATTGTAGCTTTTTTTTGCTCGTTAAAATGTTATCGGCAGATAACAGAGTGGTCACTAACTGCACTGTTCAATTAGGTTTGTATTTTTTTCTAGCAATTTCATTGCAAATTTTAGTGATTTTATTGCAGTTTCATTTCAGCATTCCTGTATATCTTGTTTTCTCACATAAAACTTAATTGGCACAGCAAAAATATGTTTAATAGTGAGTGTGACTACCTCTCATTAAGCAAAAAATATATTGATTTGATTAATTTTTGTTTTGGATTTTTATGAATTTATTGCATTCTGCATTGTTCTTGATCAATTGTTTTTATCCCCATGAAAATGGTGTGTGCAGTTTTTTTATGCAGAGTCTTAGTACAGTGGTTTGGATAGTGACCTTTCAGCCACACATGTTTATCATTCCATTGATTGAAAAACCTGACTCTAATTTCCCCTTCAAATAAAAAATCCTGGCGGTTTACATACCTCTGATGAAGCACCTAATAGTGTGAAACGTGTCAGGAGATAGTGGCTGACATGAGGTAGGCAGATGGGGGGGTCGACACTGCTTTGTGGTGTGTTATAACGAAAATGTTTTTTTGATGAATCTTGTAATTATTGTCGTTTAATTGCACCAGTAAATGTTATATGTGAGACAATGTGCATGTTTTGAATTTATATTTCATTATAAAGGTGTAGCTTTCTGCCCAGACACCCTATCTAAATGTTGGTAGCTATTATTGTCTCCTGCTTTAATATCAGTGCCCCCTCCCCCACATTAAACTGTCAGCCCCCTACATTCTCTCTGTTTTCCCCTTTTGTAACATTTGAGTCTGCCTTTTCTAGCATTCAGACACAGACTTCCTCTGTAGTTCCCTGGTACAGGCAAGAATGTTAAATATGAAAGAATTCTTCCTTCATAGTCACAAGTTAGTTTTGGTCAATTTCACTCATTTTATTATTGTAAATTTGCCATTTTTTTTGTACTTAAATTGTGAAAAATCTGACCCAAATTTTCACATAAAAATTATTGGACCCTCTAATACCATTATGAAAAAATAGACTAAAATTCAGAATTATGTTTGATCAATTTTACCCTTTTTTAACCTAAATTATCCCTTGTATTGTCTAAACTAAACTACTGAAAAAACTCTGACCATCTGATAAATGAAAAAAGGAGAATAAATACTCAAGAAAACTTTAGATGAATTTCACCAATTTTCTTGTCATAAAAATTAAAGGTTATTTATTTCATCCGTCCATAGGTAGCACAAAAAACTCATTACTTTTGTGAGGCTCTGGTAGCTGCAGGTATTGTTGACAAGGAAATAAAGTGCCTTTCTGTACCCTGTCACAAGTCATAACTCTGAGCACAAAGAAAAAAAAAATTAAACTTGGTCAAATATTGGAAAAGTGGAGGCTCTGATGGCAGTGGGTATTGTTGGCAAACTTGGCACGACTGTGTACGGCAGGTCCGAGGGGCACAATGAGTGTAAACACAAACCCTGGGCTGTGCTAACTCGTGTTCCCTTGCAGTGAAAAGCATAAAGGAGTTGCTGCAAAGGAATGCATTAATGAACATCATTGGGTAAGTGCTCTAAATTGTAAAAATCTAGTCTAGTTGGCACAAACAACTGGGATCCTCTGATGAAAGGGAACAAAAGAAATGTACTCTTTTCCTAGTTGCCAACCCTAATTTGAACAAAAAATATAGGGATCGTCTGATGCCAGGAAACAAGAAAACCCACCTTGTACCCTAGATGCCAGCCTAAGTTTGCATAAAGATCACTGGAACACTCTAAGGAGAGTTTTAAAGTCTAAAAACATAGATTAATTTTGGTCAATTTTACACACTCTTCTAAACTGGCCCTTTTTGTTCCTAAATTGTGAAAAATGTGTCCCCTAGTCTGCACATTAATCTTGTTTTAAAATACAAAAAATAAACTAAAAACAAAAGGTTAATTTTTGTCAATTTCACCCATTGTCTTTTTTTTTTAATTGACCCCTGTTTTATACCTAAATTGTGAAAAATGTGGCCCTTGTTTGCACAAAACAGTGGGACACTAAAAAGTCCCTTAATACTATTTATTTTGACCTGGCCCTATTTTGCAAGAAAAAAACTGTCAAATTGAGAGCAGAAGCTCTGGTAGTGGAATGTATTGTTGGCAGCCAGGATAGAAAGTGTCATATTTTGTTTCCTGTCATAGTTAAAAGTTCTGAGTAGAAAGAAGAAATTGACTGTACTTTCAGTGAGATATTAGAAGAGGAGGCTCTGGTGGCTGTGGACTGGGTAGGAGCTCTGGACATTAAAAATATATGTATATATTTGTACTTTTAGTCAAATATTAAAAGTGGAGGCTCTGATGGAGGTAGGTATTGCTTACAAGTAGGAGCTCTGCTGAGCAGAGAAAAAACTGTAATACTTTTGGTCAAACATCTAATGCCCTGGGCAGCCGAGTATGCATAAGAGCAAAACATTGGGGCAAATTCACTAAGATTCGTAGTTGCGCCAGCGTCCGCTTCGCCACGCTTCGTCGGGCGTATTTTCACCAGCGCCATGCAAATTCACTAAAATCTGAAGGTTGCGAAGTTGCGCTAGCGTTAATTCGCCAAGCAAAGCAAAGTTACGCTAGTGATGCTTAATTTGCATAAGGCGCCAAATTGAAGTTACAATGGAGGTATATGTAGCAGCACTACACAAGCCTGGGAAACCTTCAAAACAGCAAATAAAATTTTTGTTTTGCCCTACACATGTGCCCACTGTATAGTTAAGGTGCCATGAGTTAGTAAATGTAGGGGGGAAGGAGGGTAGCCCCAAAAATTTTTTAGATCTTTTTCAGCCTATCACCCATAAAAATAGAAAAAACACCAGCGTTTTTTGAGACTTAGAAACATTTTTAACTTTTTTTGAAGCAATCCCTATCTACTCTATTGCACTACGCCTAGTCTGAGGTGGCGAAGGAAGTCTGGCGTAAAAGGTAGCGTTCAGAATAATTTGCGTGACAGTGAATTTGCGTAGTTTCATCCGTTGCGCAAATTCGCCAGGCGTAAGGGTGCAAAGTAACTCTAGCGAATTTACGCCAGTATCCGTTAGTGAATCTGCGAATTAACGAAAATGCGCTACGCTAGCGCATTCACGCTAGCGTTAGGCGCTTCGTCGTTTAGTGAATTTGCCCCCTTGTGTTTACTCTTCTAATTCAGGTTTTCACTCTATTATGCAAGAAAACATATACTACTAGGGATCCCCTGGACTTTTGTTCAGATATTAAGAGCAGAGGTTCTGGCGGTGGCAGATATTGCTGGTAACCTCCAGGCTTGAGTAGGTGGTATATAAATAATAACCTCCAAAATTTAGAACAAAAAGTTCTAGCATTGTTGAAAACCATAACAGTGGCATTTTTACTTAGGACAAAGTTCTGAACAGAGAAAAAATTGACTGTACTGTATATTGGAAGAAGAGGCTCAGGTGGCTGCCTGCTGCTAAGCACCAGGGTAAAAAAAATATTTTATCTTTGCTCCCGGGCACAAGTAGGAGTTGTAACAAGCAGATAAAAAATGATTTCTTTGTGTTTAGATTTAGGGAACAGAGACTTTGGTTGCTGCATGCATTGCTGGGAGCCACCACGAAAAAATGTTTTTTTTAGCGCAAAATAGGAGCTGCCTGTGAGCAGAAAACTAAACATGAGTGAGACGACATCCGCGGCCTGCCTTGCCCTCCACAGACAACCGCGTGTTACTAGCAGCAGCAGATTGTGCATCTGTGACGAACTGCTCCGTCCTTCATAGTCACTCCCAGGCGGCTGCGTGCCACGTCATTGCGCTTATATACTCTGTAGTCGCGACCGAACTCTGGGAGAGCGGGACTACTGTGTCTGAGGTACTAGGGGCATTTAAACGGTGATGCGGGACTTTTAAAAAGCGATCTGGGACCGCGGCTGCTGTGTTATGAAAATCGGGATTGTCCCACGTGTGTGACAGTTGGGAGGTATGTCGGGCATTTAGGCATTTGCGATGTGTGCTTTATTTGAACATATGCTCTTCTCATCATCATCATCAGCAGCAGCATTGTGCCTGTCGTGCAGAAAGTTGTGCAGCATGTTATTTTATGGTTTATTTTTCATAAGAAAAAACTTATTATTATGACGTTGCTTGGTTTCAAAATAAACGTGCTTGTACCCATGCCGATGCTTTTTGTTGCACGGTCTCGAACAATCGGCACTCTTGCTTGGGGAATGCGGACACTGTATTTACTACATTCACTTTTCCTGCATGCTGAGCTGTGCTATTAATTGCTTGGTACTCTGTCATCACAGATCTTTTCAATACTTAAATTTAGGTCAGTGTCCTTGAATAGTATCTGACATTCGTTGTTCCCTTGCAAAATACTTGATATCAAAGCCTTCACTTAAAGCACTTTTGCATTTGCCAAAACTATATCAATAAACAATATTAATGATCATTTACTTGCCTTTGATTCAGGATTATTCTGCTGTTAATTGAATATAGAGCTTTTATCAGCTGTTACCTTGCTGAGTATGTATAAACTGATTGTGTGTGTGTGTGTGTGTGTGCTTTTATACTGATTGTGCCGTTAGATGTAGATTATAAAACTATATATTTTTAGGCTGAGGAGACACGGGCAGATTCGGGGAGATTAGTCGCCCCAGCAACAAATCGCCTCTTCGGGGCGACAATCTCCCCGAACTGCCTTCCCGCCAGCTATAATGAAAAATCGACAGTGGGATGGCACTTGCGGCGCTTCGTTTTACAAAGTCGCCCGAAGTGAGGAAACTTTGCGGGACTTCGTAAAACGAAGTGCTGCGAGTTCTATCCTGCTGGCGATTTTTCATAATAGCTGCCGGGAAGGCAGTTCGGGGAGATTGTCGCCCCAAGGCAGAGGTAATTTGTTGCTGGGGCGACTAATCTCCCTGTATCTGCCCGTGTGTCCTCAGCCTAAGGGAGCTAGCACACAGACAGATTCGGGGGGAGATTTAGTCAACCTGGCAACTAATCGCCTCGTCTGCGGGGCGACAATCTCCCCGAACTGTCTTCCCCCACCTTCTGCCTGCTATAGTGAGAAAACACCAATGACAATGCACTCACGAAGTTGCTTCACTAGGAAACTTCGAAGCGCCGCAAGTGCATTTGGCGCTGGCGTTTTCTCATTATAGCAGGTGGAAGGGAGTTTGGGGAGATTGTCGCCCCGCAGAAGAGGCGATTAGTCGCCAGGCGACTAAATCTCCCCTAATCTGTCCGTGTGCTTGAACCCATAGGCTAATGGTGATATTTGTTTACATATGTAAACACATTGTGTCAGCCTCTGTTATTTCTCAGGTTCTGTTACTATATGTGGATTATGGCTGGTATGGTCTTCTATCTTATTTGTTTTCTTTTGGGGACTAAATTCACCAATTTTTGTTGTATAGATGCAGAATAAATAACTGGCATAAGGGGGTATCTGCAAGCGGCATGTTTGAAGGGGTGGTTCACCTTTGTAACTCTTAGTATGTTATAGAATGTGCAATTTCCAGCAACTTTGATATGTCTTCATTATTTATATTTTATCATTTTTGAGTTATTTGTCTTTTTCTTCTAGACCGACGGCAAACCCAAGGTCTATAGCATTCTGGATAAAAGGTCCCAGACCTGTAGTAGATTATCCAAGATGAGCAGAAAACCATGAGAGTCTTTAAAGGAGAAGGAAAGGTTAAAACTAAGTAAGCCTTATCAGAAAGGTCCATCTAAATATACCAGTAAACCCCCAAAGTATTGTTGCTCTGAGTCCCCTGTCAAAAGAAACACTGCATTTCTTTCCTTCTATTGTGTACACATGGGCTTCTGTATCAGACTTCCTGCCTTCATCTTAAACCTCATTGCCCTGGGCAAGAGCATGCTCAGTTTGCTCCTCTCCCCCCACCCCTCCCTTCTCTACTGTAATCTGAGCCCAGAGCAGGGAGAGACTCAGGCAGGAAGTGATGTCACACCACATTAATACTGCAGCTCCTATTCTAAACAAACAGAGTTTCTAGAGCTTTTTACTCAGGTATGGTAAAATATTCTACAGAATAAATATAGCATTCTAGCTTGCACTATTGCAGCTAATCTATTGGCAATAAAATGCCTCCGTAGCTTTCCTTCTCCTTTAAGATAGGAATGGGAGTAGCTTCTGCTAGTCATGGCTACACATACTCAAATATGGGTGGACAATTTGGTTCAACTATATTGCCTGATCCTCTGGGTATAAACGGCCAGCAGCACTTCTTGGAACTTGATGGCACACAATTAACCTTTCTCTGCATAGCAATCAAATGTGTAAATGACTGAACTAAGGACACAAGTTATCTATGCATTTCCATGTTGTGGCTTATTTTAAACATTCCACTACATTGGAAATGGCTTCTTTTTAGGGATGCATCGAATCCAGGATTCAGTTCGGGATTCGGCCTTTTTTTAGCAGGATTCGGATTCGGCCTGGCCGAACTGAATCAGAATCCTAATTTGCAAATTAGGGCTGGGGAGTGAAATTGCATGATTTTTTTTGTCACAAAACAAGGAAGTAAAAAATATTTTCCCCTTCCCACCCCTAATTTGCATATGCAAATTGAGGTTCGGTTCGGTATTCGGCCGAATCTTTCGGGAAGGATTTGGGGGTTCGGCCAAATCCAAAATAGTGGATTCAGTGCATCTCTACTTCTTTTACCTGCGTTTTAAAACATTGTCTTTTACAGCTGTCAGATTAGCGAGACAAAACCAACTTACGCAAGGGCTTTTTAATGTGTGTTTCCGTGCAGTGGTTATTTTTTCTATCACACTTGAACATCTATTAATGGAGCCCATTTTCTTCAGTGTACAGTAGCATATACTCGCAGGGCTTTGTTAACAACACAAGATGCTGTATGTTGCATCTTGTATACATGCACCGGTTTGGCACCATATGCAGGTGAGATTGCCTTTGCAGATTATCATCAGTCTTGCCAGCTATACATTTCCAGTTGCATTTCTTTCCTTGATTATTTCTCCCTTCTAAAAGGAAATTGATCAAAACTGAAGAATACAATTGCTTTTTTAACATACCGTACCTTTTTATGTTAGAAACATTTTTAATTAAAATAAATACGCAGTTTGCATAGGTATGCAGCCCATTTAGCAACTACAACATCTTTAAGTCTTTTGGGTCAAGTATATACTAGATTTGCACACTTTTTCAGAGTAATTTTGGCACATTCTTAAAAGCAGATGTATTTGTTAATTTTAGTCTGACATTTGTACAACCCTCGTATACACCTTTTTCATAGTTTTTCAAAATAAGCTAAATAAATAAGGCTTGTGTTTATTCTTATTGGGAAATATCTCTTGTTTTTATTTCCGACAAAATGAAACCAAACCACTTTCGCTTCCTGTCACTATTTCTTGTCAAAAAAGAAGCTGGTAAAACATAACCTACAAATAAGCCCATTGGTGATTTGAGCTGCCCTTTATCATTAAGCCTGTAAAAACAACAGTACAGTGTGTGTGTGTGTGTGTGTGTGTGTGTGTGTGTGTGTGTGTGTGTGTGTATTAAAAGTACCACAACTTCTCATTTGGGTGTAGAATCTCAGTAAAATCGTATGTGAAAAGTTGAACTAAAAGTCATGATTAGGCGGTTTATTTAACAAAGGTCAACATTTTAAGAGGTTTTTTTATACCTCGAATGAACTCACAATTCAAATGGTTTTACATTTAAGAAAAAAACCGAAATGGAAAAAACTTGGTTCATCGAGTTCGGGGTTAACAACCCAGAAACTCGAATTAATTGAGTTTTGTCAAAAAACTCAAACATCATGCAGACTATTAACATCTTAAAATGGTTCAATGGACTTCTGCCATTGACTCCTACATGCCATTGACAGGTTTTAGATGGTGTATTTTCTGATTCCAGCTATTTCCAGGGTCGGGGTATAGTAAATCTCGAAAACTTTGGTTTTTTTCAAAACTCAAAAACAGATTTTTTTTTTGTCAACCTTGAAAATTGATTTTTGACTAAAAAATTACCTCAAAAACTCTAATTTTTGTGGCAATCACCGCTTGATCCTTAATAAGTCTGCTCTTTGATGAGTTTTTTGTGGGGGGGGGAGGGGGCTTGGGGTACAATTATTGATAAATTGCATCATTTAGTTTTGATTCAAAAGCCTATTAATGTAACTGGAGTATGTGCTGAATGAATTTAGTTATGGGGAAGCAACATAGGGAGAGTCATTGTGTTAAATGAATCCATTATCCGCTAAACTGCACACAGATTTTGGTCATTATATATGTGTAGAGCACTGTTAAATATAGTTGGGTTTATCGGTATTTTTAGGTTAATGGTGGCCAAAAACTGCTGAAACTTTAGCAAATTTTATTTGTCATGCAAACAGCATTAATCCTAACATATTAGGGGCTAAATAGAATAACTTTATAGTAATGCAACAACACCGCTTCCAATACAGTTATCTCTGTGCTTGGAGGAATGCTAGTGATAATTGGGCTTTGTGTACAGAACTGAAACAGCTGCTGCATTGAAGAAGACAAGCTTAGTCTCATGAGAGAGTGATGTTTGTCATCCACATACACAGTTGAATAGCAAAGATGTTGTGTTCTAGAGCTCTTAGCATCAGGAAAGGTAGCACAATCTGGGCAGGAAAGGCAGTGTGGGTTACTGGAACAAAGGCCATGTGGACCTGGCTCTTATTTGCTGGTGTTCAGGTACAATAGCCTAAATATATTTGTAATGGCAACTTAGTGGAACTGCTTGAAAACTTCATTCTTATAGCTTGTATTCTGTTCACTGGAATATTTTGAAGGAACATGAATATAAAAGTTGCAGCAAAATAAATTAAATATTTATTGCATTTGTTAAACTGGGGTATTGACGAGTGTGCTTTTTTTAAAGAAGGAAAGCTACGGAGGCATTTTATTGCCAATATATTAGCTGCAATAGTGCAAGCTAGAATGCTATATTTATTCTGTAGAATGTTTTACCATACCTGAGTAAAAAGCTCTAGAATCTCTGTTTGTTTAGTATAGCAGCTGCAGTATTAACTTGGTGTGACATCACTTCCTGCCCGAGTCTCTCCCTGCTCACTTATAGCTTTGGGCTCAGATTACAGCAGGGAGGGGCTGAAGAGGAGCAAACTGAGCATGCTCAAGCCCAGGGCAAGGAGGTTTAAGCTGAAGGCAGGAAGTCTGATACAGAAGCCCATGTGTACACAATAGAAGGAAAGAAATGCAGTATTTCTTTTGACAGAGGACTCAGAGCAGCACTACTTTGAGGGTTTACTAGTATATTTAGGTGGACCTTTCTGATAAGGCTTACTTAGTTTTAACTTTAATTTGATATAAATCTAGACACAACATGACAGGTTTTAGACCATAAACCGAAATGCTAAATTAAATCTTTGAATATGGAAAACAGAATGCGTGGAAAGACAGGTTTTATATATATATATATATATATATATATATATATATATATATATATATATATATATATATATTTATATATTTATTGATCCACTACCTTCGTATTAGTATGTACGTACAGGCTTGGCATGGATCATCAATATTTCAGTGGAGTAAGGTTTTTAATGGACAGTACAGGGCAATAAGCTGCATTTGGAATAAAGTTTAAAAGTTCAATATTATTTTGGAACATTGCCCTTGCCATATTATGTATGTAAAACTGTTCCCATCCCTTATAAAGGATTCAGATATTTCTTTAAAGGGATAGCATCACAGAGCTAATTGAATCAGAAGACCCCAACAGCCAGTTTAGCATTTTAAATTGTAAACTGGAATTATCTAAAAGAGGAAAGAATTGGACATTCTATAATAATTATAGAATAATTACCTTTTACCCAAACATTTATATACCATATAGGTGATGGGTCCATATGAAAATATATATTGGGCAGCATTAATTCCCATGTAACTCATCTGGATGATTGTCAGCATTTTTATAAACGCATAGCGGATGGTTGATAATTAATGATTTGCTTTTGTAAAGTGCATTTTCCAATTGCTGCATTTCAATGTGTTGCAGAATTGTAGTTTATAATATTTTGCCTTCTCTGTCTTACCCTTGAAAGCTGATCATTAAAGAAAAATTATACTCCCAAAATGAATACTTGAGCAACAGATGGTTTATATCAAATTAAGTGGCATATGAAAAAATCTTACCAAACTGGAATATACATTTAAGTAAATATTGGCCTTTTACATCTCTTGCCTTGAACCAACATTTTGTGAAGGGCTCCGTGCTGCCTACAACAATGTAGATTTTTTTTCCCACTTCAACATTGTAGCCTATTTTGTGTAGGTACAATAACAATTTATTTTCTCCTGGTAGTTAAACAACAATGAAATTTAAGGGGGTAAATGCTTATAATAAATGAATATTTAGTGGCACTGGTATCTGTTTTCAAGTTCAATTGCAGACATTGCAAATATATTGTTGACCCATTCTTCCTTGTTGGGCCTCCATAGGATCTTCGTAATTTCATCAACACAACCACATATCATTCCTTATCGGTGAAATCATTAAGGCAGGAAGTGCATGTGCATGACAGACAGCTGGCACTAAACCAAGCGTTGCTATTAACAGGGAAGTGGAATGTTTAGTGACCCACAAGGGATTCATTCAATGGAGATATTTTGCATTAATGTCAATAACACTGACAATGATTTCCCACGGAAGCTTTCCATTCTTGTCTTGCTTTTCAGGGAGTTCCTCTGAGATTGACAGCGATAACATGACATTTTGTGTCACAACAAATAGTAACTAAACTTTCAAGCCTTATTTACAGTATGTGGATGCAAGCAGATGATCCAAGATTATTTTTATATAATCCTGAGGACTGATAATTTAAATGTATTTAGGTGAATCTGCATGAATTGCAGACAGGTCTATTATCTGTCACTGATTGACTGACAGGTCTCTTTATATTGCTGCTTGAAATTTAAATCTTATAAAAACAGAGCCAGGCCATAGGCTAGACACTATTCTAGCTTATTTAACCTTTGTGGTTTTGTTATTGGTCTATGGGAAAATGCTCCAGACATTACATAGTAGCAGTTGTGATATTTATATTTGGATTTCATTACAATTAATTACTATTGCATTCTATATTATACAATTCCTTATCTCGAATAATTCCTGTACATTATATTTTCAGTATCTCATTTTAGTCATACAAAATGTTTTACAGAGTTTGTGTTCAGTGTCACCATCAGTTGTATAGCTATATTTTAAAATTGTTGACACCGTGGAACAGTAAGAGGAAGATCATAATAGGAGGATATTTATGTCTAAGTGCCAAACAAAATACAGTAAATTAATTACAGTGCCTACACTGAAATGCCCAGTGCAATATGTATATTTCATGAGAAACTGTTATTCTAGTTTTATGTAACATGCATAACAACATGTTTACGCCTTGAGATACAAGTTTTTTGCCATGCAATTATATTGATGGCTGCTTGTCTGTGACTGCTTTAATATCAGGCATGGAACCTTTTATCCAGAATGCTTGAGACCTGGGGTTTTTCGGATAAGGGGGCTTTCTTTAACTTGGATCTCCACACTTAAATTCTATTAAAGCAATTGACTTCAATAGGATTATTTTTCCTCCAGAAAGGATTAATTTGATCTAAGTTGCGATAAAAAACAAAGTACTGTTTTATTATTACAGAGAAAAAGGATTTTTTTTTTTTTTAAATCTGAATAATGGGTTTCTGCATAATGGAGCCCATACCTCTAATATGGAGTGTCCTCACCATCCTATGTGCACTGACCAGACATTTGCAGACATATATTTCAATGAATGCGTATGGTGTAAAGTGGAAAATGGCACTGCTTCTCGTGTTTCACCTAGATGCAATTCAATAAGGAATGTAGTGAAATACATCGAATGTGTTTCTCTATGTTATTTGCCATTCTATACTTGCATGCCAAGCAATATAAAATAACCTTGTTGGCCTCCTCTCCCCTTTTTTTCCCTTTGTGAGCATAAACTGCTATAGAATACACGAGCCATGAATATCCTGTAAATTATATCCTTGTAAACAGTGTTTAGTGATGTTATTTCTGTCACATGACTCACTGAAATTTGTGTATTATAATAAATACAATATCCCCTCTTGTAAAATATAAGGATATTAGAAGTCATCTCGAGTTCCATGGCCTATATAAAAACCATCAAACTACTTAGTAACTTATAATATGCTTGTATTTTACAAGAGGGGTACTTTATTCACTATATAATTTTCCATGACAACTTTCATTATTGCCGTACACCACCAATACAACAAGTCTTTTCTGACCAAAAGTCACACCAGGGAATCATCAGATTTTATGTAGCTATTTGTTCAACTGAATAATTTTTTTAAAAGGGGTAATTAGGCAGCAGTTAACTAATAAATTTGCTGTACTTACTTTCCATTTGCTTTTGACCAAGCTAGAGCCCTGAGCTGTTGACACTTTTTTTATTATAAGGCTAGTGTCACACGCAAAGATTCCAGGAGATTTAGTAGCCCAGCAACAAATCGCTTCTTCGTCAGGTGATTAATCTCCCCGAAAAGCCTTCCCGCCGGCTAGAATCTAAATCGCCGGCAGGATGGCACTCTGAGCGCTTAGTATTCCGAAGTCGCCCCAAGTTTCCTTCAGTCTCTTATTTATATCAATGCAAGGTTGCTACGGTAATTTGGACACTAGCAATCAGATTGCTGAAATTGCGAACTGGAGAGCTGAATAAAAATATCACTCTACGTTATCCTAAGAGTTCATTTAAACCCCTTTAAACGAAAGCACATTAAGCAATATATTCCTTGCTTACCAGGGTTAGATTTCACATGTTGTTGCCTGATGACTTATGATTGATTAGGTCACAGAAAACAATTTGTTTATAGCAACTGTCCCAAGCAGATCACTGTACTAGACATATGTACTGCAACTATTAGCAGCTAAACCTTTTAAAGTGGTTACAGATCAACTTCAGTTCTGTCAGATGTTTTTCTTTGTCTTTTAGATCTTACGAGGACTATACAATTTGTTTTGTATTTTTTTTTTTTTAGTAAAGCTTTTATTGCACTTTTTGTTATATTTACTTAATATAGTTGTTTTTCCCCCCCCAGAATAACCTTTGAACATGACAACGGAAGCAACATCTGGCATTGAATTAAATGATTCAAGACAGCCTGAGGATCAAGAAGAGCAGCCTGCGACTTCTAGTGAAGAGAGTCAACAGGTACAAGAGAAAACAGATCAAGAAATCAAGAACAACTCTGGTGAAACAGAGCAAGTAAAAGACCCGCCTTCTCCTTCTACAAGTTCTGGGCAGCAGAGCCCTGAAAAACAACAAAAGGAGATATCTGAAAGCAAAGGGATTTCTAGATTTTTGCCCCCATGGCTTAAAAAGCAAAAAACCCATAGTCAGGATGATAGCAATGAAGGTGGAGACAAAAATATCCTCAGTGATAAAAGTAATGCTAAAGAGGCTTCAGGCCCCTCACAGGTAAAAGAGGAAGTGGATATTACACATGAAAAGTCATCAGAAGATCAGTCTGTGGAGCTAAAGGCAGACAATAAGGAGGAGAAGCAGCCCATCGGTGCAGAGATTCAGGTTTGTACATGTTTTTAAATAGGGTTTGTTAAATGAAACCATATAGGATCTTTTTTTAAAAAAATCAGAATTAACTTCTTAAAATGGACTCTGGGAAATGACTCATACATGATACGTAGCTTTTGGATAACCAGTTTCCAGATAAGCCATCCCATCCCCATACACTGAATCTTTATGTTCTGTATTAATCTAAGATGCTTCATCATAACTTCTTCTATACTGTAGTATTTCTGTGAAGCAGGATTATCATAGTTCCATATAAAGGTGCAAGTTTTATTCATGATGTGGAGTGGCATTGCATTGAAAAATGTTTATGATGTCTCATATATAATGCATTATCTTTTATGTTTTGATATTCTTTCATAATTTAATGTCAATTAAAGGTAAAACAAAACTTTATCTTTCAGGCAAAAGGCTTTTTATGTTTTTGCTCCTGCTGCATCTGTATTATTTAAAATTGTATATAATTATATGGTAGTTAATGACATTGTTTGCTGTGCAGTCACAATTGATTTTTAAAGTATATATTTTCTGATGGAATGTACACCTAAGGCATTGAGTGTTGTACCTAGCACAAGCTGACAATATCATTTTAATAGAGTGTGTGTGTATATATAGCAGTGATCCCCAACCAATAGCTCGTGAGCAACATGTTGCTCTCGAACCCCTTGGATGTTGCTCCCAGTGGCCTCAAAGCAGGTGCTTATTTTTGATTTCCAGGCTTGGAGGCAACTTTTGGTTGCATAAAAAAACAGGTGCACTGCCAAACTGAGTCTCAATGGAGGTTGACAATCCATACAGGGACTGCTAAATGGCCATTATTTGGCACCACAGGAACATGTTTCATGCTAGTTTTGCTCTCCAACTCCTTTTACTTCTGAATGTTGCTCACGTGTTCTAAAGGTTGGGGATCCCTGATATATAGGATAACTTTTCAACACTGGTCTCCTTCACACTCCAATTTATTCTGCATTTCAGCATGCCCTTGGTTTGACTCTGCCACCCATTCACTTATCACACTCTACTACAAAGTCTCTATTCCACACTGCCACCTTTTTCCAATTAAAGCCTGCTCTTTTATATGTAATTCATTTAATGCCAAATGTATGTGTACATAATTGCCCATTGCCATTTTATTACTTGATATTGAGACTTTATTGCAGTTAAGATTTCCCAGAAATCTAAGTTGAGTATGTAACAGAGCATTGATAACAAATATTACTTGATGCTGTCATCTGAACATTGTACAGGCCCAAGTACCCATTAGGGGTTAGTTAGGGAAGCTTTATGAATTCACAATTAATTTCACATAATAAAATAGATGTACATGTAAACTGCACCTTATTTATATAGGTATAAGAGGACCGGACTTTCTTTCCTCGTATTGCTATTGCCCCTCTGTACAGCTTTTATAATTATACCTTTTTTTATTGGTACAGGTATGGGATCTATTATTCGGAAACCCATTATCAAAAAAGCTACGAATTACGGGATGTCTGTCTCCCATAGACTCCAAATAATTCACTTTTTTAAAAGTGATTCCCTTTTTCTTTGTAATACTAAAACAATACCTTGTACTTGATCCCAACTAAGATATAATAATTCCTTGCTGAAGGCAAAACAAGCCTATTGGGTGTATTTAATTTTTAAATGATTTTTAGTAGATTTAAGGCACAGAGATCTAAATTACATAAAGATCCCTTATCCGGAAAACCCCAGGTCCCGAGCTTTCCGGATAATGGGTCCCATACCCGTACATTATTGTAGTCTATTATGTAATTATAATCTCTGCTTTGCAATTGCTAATGCTCATAGAGTGGTGTATGGGCTTACTAAAGTAGCAGTCCCACAACATCTGAGAACTTTGACTCACCATTTGTGCCAGCATTATATATTGAACCCAGATGTTTCTTATATGCCAATTTAAAGGCTGGCTATTCACAACCAAATAGCACAAAAAACTTTATCAATGCAAAAGTTCAAGCTTGAAACCAGCTGAGTAGATTCTCATGCAGTACATATATTTTACAGAGAGAAAACTATGGACAAACTATGGACAAAATTCCAACCAGTATGCAAAACAGAAATACCATTTGTGCATCTCATTTTTATATTCTTGTGAAAACCCTGAAAGCTACAATAATGCTTAGCCACTGATCCTTTGACAGGTCTGTTAAATCAATATCATCTTAAGATGGTATCAAATAAGCATGCATTTAAGAGGCCTGTTTATCAATGTTCGAATTTCAAATTCATGTGAATTTTTTTATATTTAATTCGAGTATACTCAGAATTCAAATTTAAATGTCTAATATTCGATCTAATGGTTCCACCCAGAAAATTTTCATCATGTTTTATTTGTATTTGATTCATAAGAACCAAGTTTTTCTCCTGAAAAAAAGACTAGAATGTCAGGAAGGCTATTAACATCTCCAAATGGCTCAAAGGACCTCTGCCATTGACTTTTAGGTCAATGGCAGAGTTTTAGGTGGCAAATATTTGTTTCCATGATCGAGGTGTAATAAATCTCACATTCAAATTTACATTCGAATAGGTGGATTAAAATTTGAATGTGTGGATTTTGAAACTTGAAAATTCCAATTTACTATTCGATCCTTTATAAATCTGCCCCTAAGCATGGTTCTAAACCTTAGAAAGTCACTTCATAAAAAAAGTGACTTGTTTGCCAAAAACATCTCTCTAAAGGAGATTGAGCTTTGGGCATGGTTGTAAGCAGCAACATATATGGATGTTTAGATTTATGTATTGGGACTTTAGGCTAAACTGTAAGTCCTAGAATGCCCCCTAAACTAATAGATGCAAGCAGGAGGTCTCTACAGCTTGGCATATGTATTTCGGTTGTTACTACACTGCATCATCCCTCTCATAAATAAATGATTACACCAGACTGCTATGTATAAGATAGAAGCTGTGTTTTGTTATGTAATGATCTGCAGATTCATGGCCTAGATTGCAAGATTACGGTCATATGTTGTATTAAAACATACCCTTAAATCCATATGTCTCCTCCTCATCTGTGGATAAAGCAGGACCCCCAGCACATGATTAAGCACCTTATAGGTTCCCTAACAACAATTTCCAAATGCTAACAACCCCCTGGAACAACCCCCTACCAGGCTTAAGTCCCACAGGGAGCATAGGGCAGGCAGAGTATGGCACACACAGGGAGCATAGGGCAGGCAGAGTATGTCACACACAGGGAGCATTGGGCAAGCAGAGTATGGCACTTTCAGTTTGGGTCTGACGTGTGGACAATACATAGCATTATGGGTGTGAACAATAGAGCTGTTACAGGTGTAAACGATGCAGGGGGGATTACAAGTGTGAAAAATACAATCTGAATTTGAGATGTAAACAATGCAGGGGCCAGTTATTCTCAGCACTAGGTATTAGCAGTCACAGCAGGCAGACTTTCATATGGGGGGGGCACACAAGGGGGACATCTGGGCGGTCAGTTGGACACCACTGGTTTAAGATATTAAAGGGTTTGTTCGCCTTTGAGTTAACTTTTAGTATGATTTATAGAATATCCTGAGATCATTTGCAAATGGTTTATGCTTTATTGAGCTCTTTATTCAGCAGCACTCAAGTTGTAATTTTGTCTGGTTGCTAAGGTCCACATTTCCCTAGAAGCCATGCATTGAATAAGAGAGGACCTGAATAGAAAGTAATAGTAAGTAATAAAAATTAGCAGTAACAATAAAAATGTAGCCTTTGGTTTTTTTTTTTAGATGGGGACAGTGACCACCATTTGAAAGCTGGAAAGAGTCAGAAAACTATTAATTATAAATAATGAAGACCTTTTGAAAAGTTGCTTAGAATTGGCCATTCTGTAACATACTAACAGTTAACTTAAAGGTGAACCACCCCTTTAAACAGGAAACTCCAGACAAATATGGGTGGGTTGCCATTGGTATAGCTGGGCATAAAGTTGGGAAAAGGCATCAATAAAAAGAAGAAAAAGTTAGCTATAGTTTGTGCTGTTTTAAACACAAAAATTGAGGTTTTGTTTGACAAATTCTCCATCAACCCTTTTGACGAGCAGCTAATTTTTCACTTTATTTAGGGGCATTTTCTGGGGGCAACTTACAGTTTACATGGGAAACTATAATTCTTTCAAGACAAATTAAGCATTGTAAAGCCTCCTGAATTTTTGTGAAATTCCATATTTGTAACAAGGTATATGTGATCTTTTTTACAGAATAACTTTTTTTTTTTTTTCATGAAATCGTATTCAGTCACCTGATTTCCAAAATCTTATTTAAAATGTTGCCTGTCTGAAAACCTAAAATATTTATATGATGTTGGTCCTCTCTTTACTGGTACAGGAATAACACTCTCTCCTCTTCTATGAAAGCTTTGCGGTAGATTTTAAACAGATTTTAAACATTGTTGCTGGGGTTTGCTTCCATTCAGCCTCAAGTACTGCTGTACAATTATCAGACTTGCCAGCAAACTGCTAGAGGGAGACGTCCGGTTCATTAGTCTAATGAACGAACGTCTACAACTCCAGTTTCATCAACCCTTACACTTCTCTAGCCGACACTTGCCATTGCTTATGTTAGGCTTGTGTGTAGCTTTGACCCAAAGAAACTTGATTTTTCGTAAAATATACATCTTGATTAATTAATAGGGATGTACCAAATCCAGGATTCGGTTCGGGATTCGGCCAGGATTCGGTCTTTTTCAGCAGGACTCGGATTCGACCGAATCTTTCTGCCTGGCCGAACCAAATCTAAATTAGGGGCGGGGTGAAATTGTGTGACTTTTTCTCACAATACAAGTAAAAAATGTTTTCCCCTTACCACCCCTAATTAGCATATGCAAATTAGGATTCTGATTCAGTTCGGTATTCGGTCGAATCTTTCACGAAGGATTCCGAATGCCCCTTCTGATGAAGTGACCTTGTAGTCACGAAACGCGTAGAGCCATGCACTCCCCTGCCCTGTACATTTGGACATTGTGATTTTAACTAAGTTTGATCAATAAAGGATAATATTTTATACAAGTCTCTCTCATAGCAACTCCATCCAAGGAAGAATCCCATGTATGCGCCTTTTCAGCACCATGTTTGCCTTATCCACGTGACCAGAGTGGAACGTTTGGGATTTTGGATAGAGCGCTCACCCAGTCCCATGTACGGATCTCGTCTGTGTGCATTTCCAAGTGGTTTGTTTAATGAAATGCAACAGTAGGGAATGCTGAAGTGTTGGGAAGTATAGATTCAATGTTGTTGGGAAGGCAAGGCATTAAACGTGTTACTTTTTTTGTTTGCTTTTGATATTAATCTGTAAATGTTTGATTTTATTTTTAGCCTACCAAGGAAGATAACATAGAAGACATACAAAAGACAGCCGATGAAAAGGACAAACAAGAAAGTGAAAAGGAAGTTAGGGATGCCCAATTTACAGAAGGAAAGGAGATGTCCCATAAAACTACCAAGAAGATGAAAACAGTATTATGCAAAGTTACGTTGTTGGATGGGACTGAATATAGCTGTGATATAGAGGTAAATAAAATAACACTTTGTTTATTTAATGTAGATGTCTGTATTGTGATCTGATGTAGATGTCTGTATTGTGATCTGTGTGTATACTGTAAAGTTTTATGGTAAAAGGGGAACAATTGCGAAAATCTAATATAAGCTTCATCATACTAAAATAAGACATTTCTAAATATAATCCGTTAATTCTGACCCTTTTCTGAAACAATCAAGTTATTTTTCACTGTCCTCCTCTCAGCATCTGTTTCTCTTCATTCTATCTTCATACAGGAGTTGGGAGTCTGATTTGGAATGTCAGTTAGGTCTAATAAAGACTTTGCTGAGGACTCCTTTTGCATAGAATATATGCAAAAAACTCTTAAAAATCACCAGAAATCTTGTTCATACATGCAGGGGTTGTATCTAAGTTAGTTATTTTGTTACATTGTGTTTGTGCTGGAGTCTGTTGAGTTAGTTCAAATACATCTGCTAAGAAAGGGAACCCCCTAAAAGATATATTGGATCTGACACCCAACTCCTGCATGAAGAGAGAATGAAGAGAAACAGATGCTGAGAGAGAGATAGTGAACATAATCTTGATTATTTCATAAAGTGTACAGAATTTTCTAATTGATTATATTTAGAAAATTACTTATTTCAGTATGATAAAGCTTATATTACATTTTTGTGATAATTCCAGATTAATTTTAATTTTTATCAAAGGTTTTGCATTTAGCTGTTCTAAAAATCCTCTGTTTTTGGTTTTCTTTAAGGTGATTTTTTAATGACTTTTGGCCTTTTCAGTTTACACAAGCATGCAGGTTTCTTGAAGCTTTTCAGTATTTGATAAATTTGGCTGTAGTTTTGCTTTTTCTGATCGATAGTGTAAAGGGACCTTTAAAAAGCATTGTTCAGAATATACCGTTCTACAGCCAAATGTAAATACACATGCAAGACTGCACCCTGTCCAATATCTTAAAGGAGAACGAAACCCTTGCCCCTCTCCACTGCCCCCCACCAAGCTCCCTCCTCGCAAAATTTATTCTACTGACCTGCTATAAATCTGCAGAGTTGCACAGCTGAGTTCAAAGGCGCCACCTTCTGTCTGCTTCTGATCCTGTTCTGTAGAGTGGTGATGCGGATCTTGGAGGAGCATGCACAGTTGAATCCGCTTCTACGGCGCATGCTCCCGCAAGATCCGTATTGGTGATGGCAGAAGAGGATTAGAAGACAGACCAAAGATGGCCCATTAGAACTGTGCTGCGCAACGCTGCAAATTTATAGCAGTTCGGGATACAGGGAGACTTATGAAAAGAATACATACCCCGGGGGGAAAGCTAGGCGCGGGCTAATGCAGGGAGCAGCAAAGGGGACAAAGATTTAGTTGTAATAGAATATGTCAGGGAAAAAGCAAGTATTTATGCAATTATCAATACAATACAGAATTATATCATGATAAATATATGAATGGCAGCACTGCGGTTATCCGTGGTCATGCAACTGTGTAAGTTTAATGTACAGATTTTTAATCATTGCCCCCAGCAGTATATTCAGAATATAAATCCTGACTTAGTTTGCAATCATTAAAATATGCAAAACATGTGCAGTGGGATTATTTACTTCTCCAGTGAGTCTTACAATCTCTTTCTGCTTTGTTAAAGTTGTTGACTGAACGTAGTACATAGTACCTTGCATATCAGCTTTATTTAATCGCTCTCCTGCAAGATTTTAGGGTCGTACTAAGATAAGGAAAGCCAATGGTGAGAGACTTGGTGTATTAGAAACAAAGGAGTATTGTCAAGGAAACCATAGTTGACCTACTTTATAATTTATCTCGCAGTATTTCTATATAGTGCAACCACTTGAAAACTGCCACTAAAGTGATCTCATTATTAGGAAAACCACTGTCTAATGATCAGCTCTGACTTTTGCTTGCCTGTTCTCCATTTGCTTTGTGCTACAATGTTGCTGTAATAAAAATTTCATTACAAAAGGCATTAGCACTCTACTTTGCATGGTCATGCAGCATATCTGAGCAACTGATGCATATTAAAGATGACAAGTTTCAAATATGCAACGTTTGGGGACAGGTGTTTATGCCCCAGGAAATCACTTATCTTTTGCACATTAGCTTGTACGTATAATTTCCCTTTATGCTTTTTTTTTAATTTTATTTTTGATGTTAAGTGGAGTATTTTGATTAGCTAGAAATCAGAATAGTTGTAGAATGTTAACTGCTTAGATTTTATTATATTTTCCCTCTAGTAAAGAATAAACCAGAAAAGTTTAGCTACAACTATTGTTTTTTTATTGGGATCCAGTAACTGCTTAAAATGTTGAAACCAAGTCATCCCTTAATTCTCGACACTGAACAATATTTACAGCAAATGCTGCATGGCTGTGTAGTTTAGATCTGGTTCATTGCAATTAGTAATAGACCAGATATTGGTGAACATTTTTTAATATATGTGATGTCACATTGCCCTGTTTCTTGGGCACCAGGTTTAGGATTGCCAAAGTAAGTTCTCGGGGAGTTTCAGAGGATGTTCAGCCTTAGTCATAAATAGTTCTAGTGTTTAGGAGTTATGCAGAACATTAGGGTTTGTCACAGAATTGTATGAACTGTTTCTGAGATGCCATGTAATGTCAATCTGAAATAATTATCAGAATTATCATTGCTTTTATATTATGCATACTCTGAATGAGTATCAGTCCTTATGCTTAAAGTGGTTGTTCAGCTTTAAATTAAATTGTAGTATGATGTAGAGTCCGATATTCTGAGACAATTTGCAATTGGTTTTCATTTTTTTATTTGTAGTTTTTGAGTCATTTAGCTTTTTATTCAGCAGCTCTCCAGTTTGCAATTTCAGAGATTGGAATATGAATAGGAGAGGCCTGAATAGAAAATGAATAATCAAAAGTAGCAATTAACAATACATTTGTAGCCTTACAGAGCATTTGTTTTTTTAATGGGGTCAGTGACCCCTATATACAAGCTGGAAAGATTCCAAAGAAGAAGGCAAATAATTCAAAAACTATGCAAAATGAATAATGAAGACCAATTAAAAGGTTTCTTAGAATTGCCAGTTTCATAAAATACTAAAGTTAACAACCCCTTTAAAGGAGAACTAAACCCTAAAAATTAGTCGGGCTTAAAATGCCATGTTTTAGATAATGAACTTATTGTACCCGCGTAAAGTTTCAGCTTATTAATAGCAGCAATGACCCGGGACTTAAAACCTGTTACAGGGGTCACCATCTTGAAAAGTGCAGAGTAAGCGAAGCGGAGCTCATGGGGTCATCTTCCGGCATAGGTGTGTACTACCCAGCAAAGTTTCATGAGAAATTGAGTCTTGACTGGAAGAGAGCTGACAACTGCTTCATAGTCATTCAGAATTAACATGAAGAAAGGAATAGATAACTTTTGTAATTACCTTTTTTATTTACAAATCAATTTAAAACTGTTAAACATTTATGCATAATTGGAATTATATATTTTATAATAGGCATCCCCTTTAAATGGGTTTAGTTAAAACTTTTCATTCTGGTGAAAAAAAATGAGTATAGATCATTTTAAAAAAAGGACTGTGGACTACACTTTGTTCCATTGTGGTTTTATAGTTACGGTCAGCTAGGCACACAATAACTTCTGTGTCAGAGTCCTACACATAAACAGACAGCAATGTTTTGCTGGAATGAGACTGGCTCATAATGTCTGTCCAGAACGGCAGACTAAGCAATTAAATAAATGCTTTTCTGCTGGCAGACCTAAAAAATGCTATACATTTGGGCGAGATACTGAATACCACAAATAGCAAGACATTCATGTAGGATTCCAATGGTGCCTTGATCATTTGGCTTGTGAAGTTGCTGTTTTTCTTAATAAAAAGTGAATTCCCTCCACATTGTTGCTATAGCTGTTTTGCCATTGTTCTTACAACTTAATTTAAAAATGATTATTCAGCCCATGGACCTCATTCTGGGTTTTTTTTCCATTTTGTCTGTTTATTCCTGCATGCTAACAAAACACAGACAATCGATAATCCTCTCTGTCTCGCTTAATGGTGCAGGAAAAACTTTTATTGAATGAAAAGTCAAATACATGAGGGGTTTGGACTTGGAACATCAGGACTTGCACTGCTACAGGCCAACAAACCTGCTGCCCCCCATAATTTTTGTGGCATGAGAACATTTGTAATAAAGAGAGAGCTGATTTGAAAATAACATTATAAGCATATATATAATATATATATATATATATATATATATATATATATATATATATATATATATATATATATCCAAGAAAATGTGCGCATTCCATCAGAATTGAAGAATTTTCTTGGACTTTGATGTGAATATACACAGTTCCCAAATATCTCTCAGGCGATGCAGCACCCGACATCGCCTGAGAGATATTTGGGAGATTGCGGCCTACGTGAGCATAGATAGATAGATAGATATAATATCATATGTCAGAGCCAACATAGCTTCCTTGTAATCAGCTTTGAAAAAGGAACTGAAATATTCTTAAAGGAACAGTTCAGTGTGAAAATAAAAACTGTGTAAATAGGCTGTGCAAAATAAAAAATGTATCTAATATAGTTAGCTAAAAGTGTAATGTATAAAGGCTGGAGTGACTGGATGTGTAACATAATAGCCAGAACACTACTTCGTGCTTTTCAGCTCTATAACTCTGAGCTAGTCACTTGAAGGGGGGCCACATGGTACATTTCTGTTCAGCGAGTTTGCAATTAATCCTCAGCATTCAGCTCATATTCAAAAGCAACAGGTATGACTCGTGCCCCCCCCCCTCAAGTCTCTAATTGGTTACTGCCTGGTAACCAGTCAGTGTAAACCAAGAGAGCTGAAATGCAGGGAGTAGTGTTCTGGCTATTATGTTACACACCCAGTCACTCAGAACTAGGGATAGGCAGAAGCTAGCACATACTTCTGTCACCTACCCTTAGGGCTGCTACCTAGCCAGTATTTCGCCGTCCTAGCTGCTAAAATACCAGCCGGTGCAGGTATTACAAATAATGTTCATGCCGGTAATTTTGTAAACCCTATTTGTTCTGCCTCCAGCCCGCCCCTGATCCACCTCACTTTTGCACCCTACCCCTCCATCCTGCCCATTATCTCTTTCAACCCCTTTTTTCCACAGACCATGCCCACCCTTTGGCTGCCCCTGTCATGTCATAGCCCCTCTCTTCTCGGCCCCATTTTCACCTCTAAAGCATAGGCTAGTACGGGGCCAACCAAAAGGTGAGAACCCTAGCTACCTCTATTACAGGCCCTTGTCCCCCAACTGCCCTATTATCATTTACCTCCCCTGTGTTGTCAGCCGATCATGTGGGCTTTGGGGGCGAGGTGACTGGCCAGCTTGTAAGTGAAAGTGACTCCTGAAGATTCACTTTTTGTTCCACAACCCTAAAAAATACCTTCATTTCTATGTTTGTAAAACTGTTGTAAGTACTGAAAAAAATAAATATGATGAATAAACAGAGCAACGCAGCTGCAGTTTTAAAATCTATAGTAAGTATCCTGGTAGTTTTAACAAATTGCTTTATGCTGGAAATCAAAAGGAATGTTAGTCAGGGCTTGAAAAGTATGCATATCAGCTTTGCATTAGACATACTGCAAACTGTGCATCGCTTATAACATTGCTATTCCATTTGTTTTTCAAAAGACCTGAACCTTTTTGTTCTTAGGCAGAGTTGAGTGTTTGTTTTCACAAAGTTGAAGCAAGGGTCACTCCTGCATACACACCCATTGGATGAAAATGAACAGCCCTGATTTGTCATTTTCACTTTTCTGATTTTACTGTTATGTTTTTCTGATACTGACTATTACAGCTACACATGGAGACAATCTGAGGCTGTACTGTACATACAAAATGTCATTTTTGCATAATAGGAGTTTTCCTGTATACATTAATTCAAATATTAATTTGCTTTTAAAGTAATTTTGTAAACGCTATTTAGGGGGTTGTTCAGTTGTTTTCAGATTTTTCCCAAGAAATAGACTTTTTTTCAATTACTTTCCATTATTTATTTTTTTTTACTGTTTTTCTAAAATCTAAGTTTAAAGTTGAATGTTCCTGTCTCTGGTGTTGCAGCCTGGCAGCTTAGTAATTCATGTGCAAACTAGTGATGTGCTGGCTGGCCCAATACCGTGAGGGTTCGGGCCGAGCTTGCACCCCCATTTGCGGGGTAGCCGTGCTCCTGCTTACCCCTTTTGTGACGTCTTCGCGGGGCCATTAAAGGAACTTGGAAGTCGGCGCATGTGGAGGGAGAGCAGGTTAGGATCAGTTGCAGGTCGGGTTTTACCCACACATCACTAGTGCAGACTCTAAACTGTTTAAATTTTGCAACATTTAGTTGATACATTTCTCAGCTGCATCTCTGGAGTATTAGAATCTCTGGGTATCATTACAGGCAGCTGTTAGAATTGATACAATAGTTTCTGCTTAGCAGGGACAAAGATGAGAAATGTATCGACTAAATGTATCAATTTAGAACAGCTCCCAAAGCTGGTAAAAAGAAGGTAAAAAATGACACTTTACACCTCAATACTAGAAAACGGTGACACACAGAAAATAGAAAGTAATTGGAAAAAGTTATTTCTGGTAATCTATCTGAAAACTAATTGTTTGAAGGTGAACAACCCCTTTAAATTATCTGTCCTGTACTGTTTTTTCCACTGTTTATTCTAAATACTTATACCACTGGAAAATACCATCCTTAGTTCTCCTCCAGGAGAGATCTTTTATTTGACATGTCAACCCAACAAAATTTTTTTTTGCCTTATAAAACATTATTCTAAGCAACTTTGCGATATACATTCATTCCAAATTTTCTTTGGTTTGAAGTTATTTGTATATGTATTGCTATTAAAAGCAGTGGTCTGTCCCTTTCTATTCTCTGCCCCGGTGGCTCTGGCTTTAGAAACATTGTAACACAAACCAACAGACTGACCATTTTTTTTAACATTTTTAATTCATATTGGAAAGTTGCTTATAATTGTGTTTTATTTTATTAGGCAAAAGGTTATTTTTTGGGTTGATGTCCTTTAACAGACCTGATGAGGAGAATCAAAGCAGAGCATTTGGAAAAATGGAGTCTTGGTTTAAGAAGTACTGATTTCTGCTATATTATCTTTGCAGTTAGACATGTAGTGAGAAAAGCAAAGTACATACTGTTCTTGCTTTTTAAAAGAAACTACATCTAAAAATATCTTTACAGTAATTGAAATGTTATTCCCATATATTGAAAAATTATTTTAGAATTACATTTTGCTGACGCCCATGGGTGCATGTGTCCTAATGATGGGTTTGGGTCTGGTGCAGTTAATAGGTCAAACTACCAGTGCATTATCTCTACATGAAGGTCACTCAGAAGTCATTCATGCATAGAAAGTAAACCTTTCTATCTTAGGTATAATTGGTACAGTCTTCAAAAATGAAAGTTTTTGCTACTTTACTATTTTTGAGTATAATTACTTAACTGCTGTCACTTTGCTTCAACAGAAACGTGCAAAAGGTCAGGCATTATTTGCGAAGGTCTGTGAACATCTTAATTTACTGGAAACTGACTATTTTGGATTGATCTATCAAGTTTCTGCTAACCAGAGAGTAAGTTTTGCTTTAAAACATATTATCATTCGTTTTTTGTTTGACTTATTTTTGTCTATTCCCAAAAAATCTGAAAGTGGACCGAAAATAAAATCAATAAGACAAATGTCACTGGGTTGATTTTCCATTGAAAGATAAATATGTCCATGTTTGGTGTCTTTGTGGGCACTAAAAAATGGGATTTAATTTTGGCAGTAGAACAATTTAAAATTCTTTGACACTAAAAAATTTGGTGAATTAGCATATTTGACACTATCTGCCCCCTCAGTTTTGGAGAAAAGAGACAGAATAATTTCTATTTTTTTTTTCTGGAATTCACTTTGTATGATACAATTTTTCCTCTTGTGGCCTGTTTTGGTTTAAAATGCCTTAATTATGCGATCAGAAGTTCATGCAACATTTTCAATGATGTCTCTCTTATTCTTGTGCAGTCTGTACAGTGAGCCATTTATAAGCCAGCTGTTGTGCTGGCGTGCAGCTGCAGAAGGGGTGAGCTGAAAGCCAGGCACTCTTGTGTGTTGAGTGTTATAACTGCTCCTATATACCGTGCCAATGGTACTAGATGGGAATCCCAGCAACCCTTCATATCACTTTTCTATGCAGCCGGTATAACAAATTTCAAGATATATTGTTTTGATATTTGTAATAGATCTATATTTTTGATTTACGTATTACGGCTTGTAGTGTTTTTTTTTTAACCTCTTATACCTTGTTGGTGCAAGTTTGAAACGCTAGTGTAAACTGAATATAAAGTATTTTTTAACATATTTAACCTAGTATTGGTCTTCTTGATAGTTTATCACACTCTGTACTTTGTTAGCATTCAGAGGCCACTTGTTTTTCACCTTATAAGGTATAAAATAGAGCTCAGAATTTGTCCGATTTTCTCTCTTTATATTTTAATGTTTTGTATGTTGCATAAATATCCATTGTATGATTAGTATTTGAACCACATTTTTTTTTTTTAAATCTTGTTTGATTTGACTTCTCAGTTAATCAGGTAGAAATAATTACTTATATGCAAGCAACAAAATTGTAGCACATTTAAGAATCTCCATTTGTTTAGCCAGTGCTACAGAAGGGCCACTATTGTAAATTAAATCATGTAAACAAAGGAATAAAACTATTTCCCAGTCATCCTGTTTGAAGAAGCATGTTCAGAACGTGATGATGGAAAAGAACCAGTTGGTTTATCTATTCTGCCCATAATAATTTTTTATTCTGGATTTAATTTAAGACCATAAAATTGTTCTTTGTATGCCATGAATTGTCCCTGGTACAGTTGTTAAAAGTCTATCTCATGCATCTATGCCAAAATTTACTTTTAAAAGGGATGACTTTTTCATTCATATAACTCCCTCTTCAAAGAAGAATGTTGAAATTTATGATTGAATCCTCTTCTATGGCAATATGGAAAATGTTAATGTAATGACTACTATAATGTTCTTGTGGAAAATAAATGTGTAGTATTAGCTATGAGGTCTGTGCATGCAGTTGCCGTTTTGTTGCTAAAACCTTAACATTTGTTTGCTTTTTCTCTGTTCTGATTAGAACTGGCTGGATTCCACAAAAGAAATCAAGAGGCAAATCAGACGTAAGCATTCATTGCTATTTATTTGTTTAATGACAAGCTATGACCGTGTTGTTAAGCATTGATCTAGAAACCATTTTAAATAAAAAACGATGAAGTCGAGGCACTCTGAAAAAGTTTAGCTTTTTATTGTTTTATGCAATATATATAGTTACATAGTTAAATCGGGTTGAAAAAAGACAAAGTCCATCAAGTTCAACCCCTCCAAATGAAAACCCAGCATCCATATACACACACTTCCATACTTTCACATAAATTATATATGCCCATATCTATACTAAATATAGAGTTTAGTATCACAATAGCCTTTGATATTATTTCTGTCCAAGAAATCATCCAAGCCCCTCTTAAAAGCATTAACGGAATCAGCCATCACAACACCCGGCAGTGCATTCCACAACCTCACTGTCCTCACTGTGAAGAACCACCTACGTTGCTTCAAATGAAAGTTCCTTTCTTATAGTTTGAATGGGTGGCCTTTGGTACAGTGATCCTCTTTATGGGTAAAAAGGTCCCCTGTTATTTGTCTATAATGTCCTCTAATGTATTTATAAAGTGTAATCATGTCCCCTCGCAAACGCCTCTTTTCCAGAGAAAACAACCCCAACCTTGACAGTCTACCTCATAATTTTAAGTCTTTCGTCCCTCTAACCAGTTAAGTTCTACGTCTCTGCACTCTCTCCAGCTCATTTATATCCCTCTTAAGGACTGGAGTCTAAAACTGCACTGCATACTCCAGATGAGGCTTTACCAGGGACCTATAAAGAGGCATAACTTTGTTTTCATCCCTTGACTTAATGCCCTTTTTTATGCAAGACAGAAATGTATTTGCTTTAGTAGACACAGAATGACACTGCCCAGAATTAGACAACTTGTTTTCTACAAAAACCCTAAGGTCCTTCTCATTTAAGGGGACTCCCAACACACTGGCAAAAATAACATAAATGCAAGTTACACACTAAATGGCAAAGTGCATAACCTTACATTTATTAACATTGAACCTCATTTTCCAGTTTGCTGCCCAGTTTCCCAACTTTGACAAATCACTCTGCAAAGTGGCAGCATCCTGCATGGAACCTATAGTTCTGCACAATTTAGTATCATCTGCAAAAATAGAAACAATACTTTCAATGTCCACCTCCAGGTCATTAATAAACAAGTTGAAAAGCAAGGGACTTACGGTACTCCACTAACAACACTGGTCCAAATGTTCCATTTACCACCACTCTTTGTCTATCTTTTAGCCGGTTCTCTATCCAGGTACAAATACTATGTTCCAGGCCAACATTTCTTAATTTAACCAGTAACCTTCGCTATGGCACTATTGGATGCTTTAGCAAAGTCTAAGTAAATCACATCGACTGCCATCCCAGAATTGCGGCCCCTGCTCACCGTCTGGCAAGATCTATTACGCATAAAACCATGCTGGCACAAACTCATAGTATTGTTATTTGCTATAGACTAACTGGCCTATAGACCCTATAGGCTGAGAACGGGGTCCCTTTTTGAATGACGGCACCACATTAGCAATTCGCCAGTCTCTCTGCACCATGCCAGACCTCAGTGAATCCTGAAAAATTAAGTAAAGAGATTTGGCAGTCACAGAGCTAAGCTCACTAAGTACCCTGGGATGAATACTATCTGGCCCCGGACCTTTGTTTATCTTAACACGGGTGCCCAAACTTTTTGCAACGAGGGCCAGATTTGGTGACCATTCAGCCTGACATTCTTTGAACCATTAACCATAAATTACAGGAATCTAGTAACCGTAGCAGTAATATTTGGGCACATTTGTGAAATGATCTGCCACTTGGTCTATACTACTGCCTGTGTGCTGAAGGTGTTAGCAATAGACACGTATTGGCACGTAGTGATGTCTTAACATGTTCTAGTCTCTTTTGAATTTCCTCTTGTGTGAACCATGCATCATTAGTTGTATTACTAGAATTGGGACTATTAATAAGGAAACCTTCATTAGCTGGTTCCTCATTTGTGTAGACAGACGAAAAATATGAATATTTATATGATGAATTTTATATTTTTTTTTGCTCACATCAACAAGCTGACCCCCTCTGATATTAAAGGTCCGACCCCTTCCTGCTTCATTTTTTTTACTATTAACATATTTAAAATATATAACGTTCCTTGCTTACAAGGGGAAACTGACATGTATTAAGCAGCATTTTAAAGACTTCCCATTTTTGTTCTGTGTTTAACCCAGTGAAAAGCATTTTCCACTTTATATGTTGCAGAGATGCCCTTATACTGTCAAAGTTTGCATGTCTGAAATTTAATGTTTTAGTTCTCTGCAACTCTGCAACAGAATCTCAAAGTAGACCATGTTATGATCACTATTCCCTAAATGCTCACCAAACACAAATGCTAGAGATAAGTTCAGTATTATTAGTTATTACAAGATCCAAAAGAGCATTATTTCTAGTAGGTTCTTGAACGAGCTGGAAGAAAAAGTTGTTAAACCTACTAGCTTTTTCTGTCTTTGCAACCCCATTACCCCAGTCAATGTCTAGATAACTAAAGTTGCCCCTAGTAATAACTTGACCTAGTTGTGAAGCCGCTTTTATTTGTAAGAGTAACTGGGCTTATACAAGGTGGTTTATAGCATACACCAATGATAATTTTCTTTTTGACCCTTTGCCCAGTCAAAATCTCTACCCAGAGGGATTCTACACCCTCACCAGGTTATTTCTTTAGTGCATGGCTTTAATTCAGGCTTTACATACAAACACACTCCTCCACCCTTTTCAATTCCTCTGTCCCTCCTAAAAAGGGTGTAACCATTTAAATTCACAGTCCAGTCACATGTTTCATCCCACCAGGTCTCAGTGATACCAATTATATCATAATTTTTAGAGCATACAATTAATTTTAGGTCTCCCATTTTACCTGACAAACTCAGTGCATTTGCCAGCATACAGCGAAGGTTACTACTTTTACTTTTTAAATTTGCATTACTTAGTGGAGAATTATATGTTAAAGGGATCCTGTCATCGGAAAACATGTTTTTTTCAAAACGCATCAGTTAATAGTGCTACTCCAGCAGAATTCTGCACTGAAATCCATTTCTCAAAAGAGCAAACAGATTTTTTTGTATATTCAATTTTGAAATCTGACATGGGGCTAGACATTTTGTCAATTTCCCAGCTGCCCCTGGTCATGTGACTTGTGCCTGCACTTTAGGAGAGAAATGCTTTCTGGCAGGCTGCTGTTTTTCCTTCACAATGTAACAGAATGTGTCTCAGTGGGACATGGGTTTTTACTATTGAGTGTTGTTCTTAGATCTATGTTATCTTGTGTTAGGGAGCTGTTATCTGGTTTCCTTCCCATTGTTCATTGTCTGGCTGCTGGGGGGGGGGGAAGGGAGGGGGTTGATATCACTCCAACTTGCAGTAAAGAGTGATTGAAGTTTATCAGAGCACAAATCACATGACTTGGGACAGCTGGGAAATTGACTATGTCTAGCCCCATGTCAGATTTCAAATTGAATATAAAAAAATCTGTTTGCTCTTTTGAGAAATGGATTTCAGTGCAGAATTCTGCTGGAGCAGCACTATTAACTGATTCATTTTGAAAAAAAAAACAATTTTTTCCCATGAAAGTATCCCTTTAAGTTAGTACTAGTCTGTTTTGTAACAGAGGGACCTAAACGGTATGCCCCTCTTACGCCTCCCCTATGACCCCTTACTAATCCACTGCCCCGTCTACCCTAGCTTCCCCATAATTCTTTATCTCACCCCCCTGTCTAGTTTAAACACTCCTCCAATCTCTTAGCCATTCTTTCCCCTAGCACAGTGGACCCCCTTCCATTGAGGTGCAAACCGTCATGGCTGTATAGGTTGTACCCCAAGGAAAAATAAGCCCAGTGCTCTAGGAACCCAAACCCTTCTTTCCTACACCAAGACTTGAGCCACGCATTTAGCTCCCTAAGCTCCCGCTGTCTTCCTAAACTTGCATGTGGCATGGGCAAAATTTCTGAAAAAATGACATTGGAAGGCCTTTCCTTGATCTTAGAGCCTATATCCTTGAACTCATTCTTTAAAGTCTTCCATTTTCCATTTATTTTGTCATTAGTACCGATATGTACTAAGACAGTTGGGTCATGCCCAGCCCCGCCCAATAATTTGTCTACCCAATCAACCACATGCCGAACCCTGGCACCAGGTAGACGGCAAACTGTTCGGTTGTAGCGATCCAGACAACAGTTTACCCTATCCACTTTCCTAATAATTGAATCCCCTACAACCACAATCTGCTTAGGTCTGACTCTGCTCTCCTCCCCACCACTACTAGAGAAACTGGTCTCCCGGCTGTTCGAGGGATCAGCCCCATCCTGAATTGCCAATCAGTTCCAAAGTATAATTGTTAAGCTGGCCATAGACGCAAAGATCTGATCGTACGAATCGAGGATTCGTACGATTTTTGGAACGTGTGGAGAGTCCCAATATTTTTCGTCCGGCGGAGATCGGTCGTTTGGTCGATCGGACAGGTTAGAAAATTTCTGTCGGCTGCCGATAATATCTCTGCGTGTATTGCCGATCGTACGATTTTCAGTGGGAGACTGTCACTGGCTTTGGTTGGCCATAGATATCGTACGATTGCTGTCAGGGGCAGAACATTGCTGATCTGTTCTTTAACTAATCTGACTGGTAAGACTTTGATCTGAATGGTTAGTGGCGGGTCGGGAGATGGGAAAGTCCGATCGTACGATGATTCGTACGATCGGATCTTTGCATCTATGGCCAGCTTTAGAGCTGGTATCTGCCCTAAACTTTAGATATTAAATAGAGAACTTAATAATTTCTAACTTTTATTTATTTAATCATATTGCAAATGTCTGTTTTCATGATTGCAGGCATCTTGCACACAAAGCCGTAGCCTTCTCTCGAGGATTTGAAAGCATAGATGCTTAATTGCACAAGTGCAGTAAACCATCACAACAAATCTTTTACTACAGCAATTAAGTACCTATGTTAATAAAGGAGCCCTAAGATGTAAAAAGTATGTTAGCTACTGTCTATGGGGAGTTTTGCACTAAAAGCATTTTAATCCCTATGAAGAGCACAGCTGAATGTTTTATACCCAGTGTTGGGACATGTAGAAGTCTTGCTTACTTTTTTTCTGTATTTCTAAGTAATTTAAACTCAAAGAATCAGTGTAATGAAAAAGTTATCACAAATGCTCTTTACAGGACATAAAAGGTATACTGTCATACATTTCAGAAAAACACTGCTCTTCAGAATGCGTAATACCATTTGCAAATTGCCTCAGAATAGCACGCGCTACATTATACTAAAGGTTTAAAGGTGAACAACCCCTTTAAAATTAGTACTCCATTTTCAATAAGTAAACTAGGACTTGAACTAGCATCACTTATGAGTTTCTACTTTTGCCAGAACTCATGGTTGTTTTTATTTTCATGTATGTGTTTTATTGTTTTATATTTTGAATAACTTTGTGATTGGTATTGTTCAGTGTTTTTATATACTTTTAAACAAGCATACAAATGTAGGTGTGCTAGTGCTGTTTACAATATATGTAATGTCAATTCTTGTATATCTGTAAATGTGTTTACTGGATATGGTTGTTTAGCTGTGATCTTATAAATAACTTTGTCTATGCATCATGTACATTCAGCTTGTTCCCAGTGCATATAGGTTTATCCTAGGGCAGTGCTGTCCAACATCTGTGGTACCGAGGGCCAGAATTTTTCTGGCCTACACGGTGGAGGGCCAATAATGGAAGCCAGTGTCGACCGCTCCCTGTTTTTAAACCACACCACTTTAAACCACACTGTTACTACAAGATCATGTTCACATTAATTGTAGTAGCACACCAAAAAACCAAATGGTTGGTGCTCACTCATATGTAAAAAAAAGTTGTCATATTAAGACATACCCTTAAAGCAATATGCCTCCCCCCAGCACATGATTAAACACCTTGGGGGCCCCTAGCAATAATTTTCAAATGCTAACAAATCCCCAAAACAAATACCTGGATTATGTTCCACGGGCAGAGAAGGCCACACACTGGGCGCATAGGGCAGGCAGAGTAGGACAGGTAAAACAAGAAATGTTTATACAGTGCTAAGTAGCCCAATTGTATCTATGTTAAATATATAAATAAATATATAATATATATATATATATATATATATATATATATATATATATATATATATATATATATATATATATATATATATATATATATATATATATATATATATATATATATATATATATATATGAATCATTTCTACTAAAATACAATTGTGTGAGGTTTCGCTCTCAGGGAGCCGCAGAATGGGGTTGGGTGGGCGGAGCTGCAGTGCCTGCATGTTCCTCCCCAGCTTCTATACTATTGATTTTTCTATTAAGTCCCGGTAGATCTACACAAGGATTGTATAGACTGGAGGGTGAAATTTGACCTTCCCTCCTAGTTTATCTAATCACCATGCTGCTCTACCAGGACTTCATGAAACTACCAATAGTTTAGAAGCTGGGAAGGGGAAAGAATTTTGCAGAAGATGCTCCACCCTCCCCACCTGATTCTGCAGCTCCCTGACAGTAATGGGGGCCCATCTACAGAGTGAGTACAGTGTTTAAACAATGCAGGGGCCAGTTAATCTCAGTTGTGACACTTTTTAAAGTTTACACATCGTAAGCAGACACAGCAGGCAGACTTTCACGTAGGGGGCCACACAAGGGGGGTGGCGGGGCCGCCAGTTGGACAGCCCTATCCAAGGGTTGCTGCAGGCCTAGGAAAACCTTTTGAATCTAGTGGTGGAAGAATTAGGGATCATATTTGAGAATAAAAAAACAAACGCTAGGAGTGCTCTGGGGACCATGTGTTTATGAGGGAATAGAATAGCTGAAACTTAAACAAGACCACAGAATGGAATTCAGTGAAAGCTTCAAAAAATGGTTTACTTTTTGCCTCAAATGTACATACTCTGTTTGGGAACTGGTGACAGGAATATAATCGAATAGTGTAAGCCAGATCTCCTTCCTTGCATCTATATATTATTTTCTGTAGTTTCTCCTACATTCCATACTATGATTATTGGAATTCTGCCAAATTCTCATGCCCTCATCTGGAAGAAGTCTACAAGCTGACTTCATATATCTGTTGAGGGGACGACTGCTTTAAAGTTTTACCCGAAATTAGGCATGTAAATACTATTTAAATAGTAGGGAAAAATTCCAAATGTACAGATGTATAGATTTCACACAGTTCTTCATTTTTTTTCTTCACATTTTGTACTTTCAAAAAAAAAAAAATGTTTTCTTCTTTGTTTAATATTAAAATATCAAGCACCTCATTTAAAAAAAAAATGGAACAAGGTAGTTTTAACCTTTCAGATTTTCTTTTATTACTTTGTGCTTCTAGAATAGAATGGGCAGACTTTTGTTTGAATGCAATCCTTATACGTTCCCCAGTCTTACTTGATTCGATTATTACAAATAAGCATTTTCTAGCATGTCTTCTGTAGTGTTTGTCCAGTATGTACAAATATTATTTATTTACAAAGAACTACACTCATGGCAGTAGTAGCGCAACATTTTGGTCATTTATAATAAAAATTATAAAAAGTGCCATTTTAAAGAGGGGGATGCTGTGCTATGAGAATAGCATTGTAAAGTGTGAGAGGATAGAGAGGGAGCACCGTATTAAATAAGAAATTGGTTTCAAATAAGCTTGGTTATACTATCATTGTGCTGATATCTGTTCTCAGTGTGGGTTCTCGGTTTCCTCCAACTTTCAAGTTAATGCACACACACACGGCGGGCCGCACACCCTTGAAAAAGGTCCTTGTGTGGGACCAATTCATTGGATCAATAAACTTCTTCTTTTTTTATCTCCATTTGTTTTTTTTACAAAATCCTGTGAGTTCCACCATTACTTTATACTATATATAAATGATGACGTAGTTGGCCAGCTTAAATATATTGCAATATATGGACAAACAATCCCTGTTTTGTTTAAAGGGTAAGGCATTTTTTAGTAGCAGTATGCACAAAATGTCGCTGTCTTAAATATATTGATAATGGGTTGAGTGCAGAGGACTCTTGTATTTGACTATATGTATTTTGTGGTCACAGCCTCATTGCACCCCCGCCTAATGGTTTTAAAAAATAGTGGTGAGCACAACTTTCCCTTGTTTATATATGTATATATATATATATATACATGCATACATATACATACACACACACATACATACATACATACATACATACATACACATATACATACATACACATATACATACACATATACATATATACACATACATACATCTAGATATATATATATATATATATCTAGATATATAGCTATAGATATATTGTCCAAAATGAAAGTGTTTTCATTGTTGTGTGCTTCAGAAATACTACTATAAAAACAAGCTTGTATCCTGTGCCTTTTTTCCTTTTTCAGCTTTGAATGGCTGCCCCCATGGCAGCTTGTTTATATAAACTATAGCCTTTCTAAAGCTAACATGCCAGCTGTACCAGTGCAGGACAACAGTATTATATTTTCATTACTTTAAAACACTTTAATTTTTTGGTGTTTAATCACTTTAAAAGTCCAACATTAGAGTGTCAGTGGTTTCCCTAAGTTTGTAAACCTATAACTGTACATAGAAACATGAATGGGTGACTGAAACATGTATTTTTGAGGATTAAATCCAAACTTAGTAGAATAAATGGGAAATTTATACAAGACAAGCTTCTGTATGTTTGTAATGTAGTTGTCTGGGATCTATGGCATCTAGGAGATGAACTTCATTATACAGAGCTTAAACAAAATAGAAAATCTGACTCTCAAGGGCTATTTCTACAGCTGATAACATTCACTGAGCTGCAGATGTCTCGCCCTGTTGCTGTTTTGTCGTGTGACTGGATTTCTGCCATTATCCTGTTCGGCTCAGCTCCCAAGAATTTCAAGGAGTTCCTGGTGCCGGGGTGGTTAATGCATCCTTATTACGCTTTAACAATTCAACGCATCCACATCAACATAAGATCCAATGCCATGTGGTCTCCTGAACTAATCAATTGCGCATATATGCTGTCTACATATACCATTGCATCATGTTGTTCTCTGGAAGAGTTTTCAGAGAATTTGTACTGAAATGAGAAGCACAGCTTTATAGAGTAATTTTAAGGGCTTTTAAAATAAAAGGCTTCTCCTTTAAATATTGTTCATTAAAATGTTATGACAGCCGTTTAGATTTAAATGGAAATTAAATCTAGTCTTGATGGCCAAATTTTCAGTCATGTTTTGTGCATATTGCTAAATCCCTATTGCTGCAAAAAGTATATCCTTAATGCCTATTCACTGTGGCATTTCCATATACTTTTTATGTTCTGATTAATCTGTTTTCCTTATCTTTACAAATTAAGGTTACAGTTTATAGCCTGAAATGCAAAATTCAGGCAGTATCAACAGTAACATTGTCCTTAACTGGGGTGAACCATTGTATTACATGGTGTGACCACAATGAATCTATTGATTGTTTACTGTTTAAGGAGTTGCATTCTTGCCATTTAAAAATGTGGCTAATTATATTTATTGAGATGTCTGGACAAATTCTTGACCTTTTCGTCATTTGGTAACACAAAAGTTAAGGGAGAAAATGACCTTAACAACTTGAAATCATGAATTTATAAGGCATTCTCTACCTTTGTTAAAAGTTTAATTTTTCTTTGGACAAATCTTATATTGTTAATGTATTTGTTAAAATCATTTGGCATTCTGTGAAAAAAGATCCCCCGCTATGTGACTATAAAGTCCTCCAATGTACTTATAAAGAGCTAGTGCCTTTTCTCCAGAGAAAACAAGCCCACCTTTGATAGTTTTTCCCTGTACGATATTCACTTTAGTATCCAATAACTGACCCTGCCTAGAGTTGCACAACTTATTATCCACAAACATCCTTAATTATGCTTGTTAGGTGGCAACTAAATGTTTTTGGGTTTTTTTTGTGTTGTGTAACATCTGCTTTTCACTTCATGCCTTTCCTGAGTACTCAACCACAAGTCTTACGAGTATGCTGATTTCAGCAGTAATTTGGAAAGTGAACATTTGTCCCACATTTCCTCTGTAAACCCAGATACCTATAAGCTTTCCTAGTGCCGGTTCTCCCTGCCTTACCCCAGTACCCCTGCTTACTAACTTTTCATCTATAGCTTTAAGCAACACCCTGAATGATGATGTGTTTGGGGGCAAGGCTGGGGCACTCTACTTTATTCCTCCAGCCTACCAGAACTCATCCCATGAAAACAACTACATTGATTAAAATAAGTAAGTAAGTAGTAATAAGTAAAATAGTAAGTAGGGGGATACAGGGAGTCACCTGTACTGTAAGCTTTTTGTATCTACTTTTATAGAAAGGTAGTGATCCATTCCTGTTAAAACTGTTTCACTATACTTTCAGTTATACATTGTTTTAGACTTGGTTTAAGAGATCAAACCTTTATTTTGATGATAAAATACATGCTACGTTAAATATCACAACAAATTATTTGCCTTTGCATTATATACCTGAAAAAATAAAAAGCATATAACTATAAGTGTTTACGTTTTGTGCAACTTCAATGAAAATTTCCTCAAAAACTTTCCAAGTGCCTTCCAGCTATTCCAATTCCACTTATTCACTTAGAACGTTTCACTGTAGGATGCCAGCCAATCCTCATTATGTGAGTAGGCAACCAACAACTTGTCACAGCTGACAGAAAACTCCATTTATTTTCTGTCATAATTTACATATAATTTTGGACTAGGATTTACATTTTTTATATGCTATAATCTATTTATTATTAATTATAATAATATGCTATAATCTATTTATTATTAATTATATGCTATAACAACATACTTTTTTTATATCCATTTGTAGGGACCCCGTGGCTATTTGTCTTCAGTGTCAAATTCTATCCTCCTGAGCCGTCACAATTATCAGAAGATATAACAAGGTATCTTTATGTTTTGACAATAATTCAACAATGCAATGTATTTATCATTAATTTAAGCTGCATTCAAGTTATACCACATGTTGCCTTACATGCTATTTCACAGGTGCCCACATTGACTGAAAATTAAACTATTGTAGATAAAAACAGTGAATAATTATCAAATAATCTTTATTTAAAGGGGTTATTCACATTTGAGTTAACTATAAGTATGATGTAGAAATTGATATTCTGAGGCAATTTGCAATTGGTTTTCATTTTTTTTAATTTGTTGTTTTTGGGTTATTTAGCTTTTTATTGAGCAGTTTTTCAGAATGCAATTTCAGCAATCTGGTTGCTAGGGTCCAAGTTACCCTAGCAACCATGCATTGCCTTTAATAAGAGACTGGAATATGAATGTGTCCTGAATAGAAAGAAGAGTCATAAAAGTAGCTATAACAAAAAATGTGTAGCCTTATAGAGCTTTTGTTTTTTAGATGGGGTCAGTGACCATCATTTGAAAGCTGAAAAGAGTAAAAAGAAGAAGGCAAATCATTTAAAAACTATGAAAAATAGAATTGACTTAGAATTGCCCATTCTATAACATACTAAAAGATAACTCAAAGGGGAACTAAAGTCTAAAATCAAATAATGCTAGAAATGCTGTATTTTGTATTCTAAATATAAACATGAACTTACTGCACCAGAAGCCTAATAAAACAAAATGATTTATGCCACAGGGGGTTACCATCTTGTAACTTTGTTAAACGTCTTTGCAAGACCAAGACTGTGCACATGCTCAGTGTGGTCTTGGCTGCTTAGGTATTGTCATAAAAACAACACAAGTCAAATAATATCTGCCAGAAGCTGATATAACAAGATTAATAATTAGAATATGCAGACTGCACTGGGTCCCGTGTTGTCATGTAATCTAATGTGGATTTTATAGTTTTTGTATTGTTTAATACATACTTTGTCCAATCCTTCAAAATAAATCTGGCTCCACAATCTTTGTCCCTGCCACTGGAGTTGGAAACTTTAAAGGGGATGTAAAGGCAAAAATATCCAATACGAATCTCTACACAGTTGCCAACTGCTCTACAGGGAAACAAACAAACAGCTGCTTGAGCTCTGCACAGCTGTGAAGTAAGGTGGGGGGGTTGCCCCTTGCTGTTCGTAAGTATTATAGTTTCTCTGCAGAGCAGCTAGAGGCCGTTTCCTATCCGCAGGATCAAAGCAAGTGAAACGAAGGGGGAATTTCACTGCATACAGTCAAGTTTATTATGAAAACGGTACCCATTTTTAAATTAAAGTATATTGGAGATAAATTTCTTTTTCATTAAAGAAAGTAAAAATGGGATTTTATTTTTTTACCTTTACATCCCCTTTAAAGGGTGAACCGCCACTTTCCATAGGGAAATAAATTTGACTAAGCTCATGTGCTTTATGTCAGGTGTGATATCACTGTAATGAAATCTGTTTTTTAATTGTTAGCATTTTTATGACTAATCTTTTAGTAGGGTGTGGTGCTAAGAATAAGGTAACCTAACTCAGAAAAAATGATCGTATTATTTACAGGTAACCTAACTCAGAAAAAATGATCGTATTATTTACAGAAGTACAGGTATTAAACCTGTATAAACATTTGTAGCGCTATAGTAAACTGACTTGTGCTAGGGCCGTTTACTCTACTTTCCTTGGTGGGCTGAGACCACCGATGAGCTCTCTTTCTCAGGGGTAAGCCCTCGCAGCGGGGTGGAGGCAAGGGTGTAGTGTAACTGTAACCTGATATGCGATAGCACAATGATGGGCGCCAGTAGTTCTTTAACAGTGAACAAAGAACAGTATTTATTGAACAGTAGCACAGAGATCATTTAGCACATTGATCCACAATGGAGTATAGAACATACACAGCAGCATAAAGGAAGCATATACTCACAGCACGTATAGGCTAAATCCCCACAGGCTAGGGAATAAACAGCAGAGAGTAAGTTGACAGCATGTGATGGGTATTGCCCGGTTTTCAGGATATCTTCCAGTGGCAGACTAGGGGAACTCCTGACATCCCTATCTCAACACTTGGTTCCTTACTCTGGTTCAGTAATACCCTGGGATCTTAATCCCTCTAATCTCCTCGGCGGAGCCTTGAGCTGCTCAACTAAATAACCTCTCTATCACTCCTAGAGCAATCTATAAAACGAGTATAGCTGTCTAATTACTATGGCCAAGGCGCCTAGGGTCAGCACTACCCATTCCCTTCCAGCCTGCTTGGTTGGGCTAAAGCAATGGACCCAGAGCACATGGTTCCTAAACCTTTTATACTCTGGCACAGTGCCTCTAGAGTACACTGTGTGAACTGCAGGGGTTACATAAGCACAAGGTCCCCATAAGGACCCACTGAGGTGTCCATATTACTAGGGATGTGCCTGTCTGTAATGTGTAAGGGTGTCTAAGATTTTCACATCCCTACACATTCAAAAATATTTTTAACAGACAAACTTTTTTAAAACTCTTTTTTTAAATTTAAAACATGTTTTCGTTATTATATTAATTAGAACAATTTCTTATCTAAATTAGAATCCCATGTATGTACTGTTGTATTATTTCAAGGCAAAACTAAATTTTGCCTCATTTTTTTTTTCTCTGTAAGCTTATTGAATGAAGGCTGCACATAATTATTTCATTAAAATTACCATTTTTTTTTAACTATAATACTCGCCTAATCAAAAATGATTATGAAGTGACTAACCTATGAAACAATTGATTCTGAAGGAATAATTTGAATATTCCTTTTACTAACCACTTCCATTTAGCTTATAAGGCACCTTTACCCTAGAAAAAATATAAATACTATTTATAAGAACATCACCAGCAATGGAAAATATATTTAGTGTTGAAAATCGGTAAACCATTTTTCAGGCCTTAAATGTCTTAAGTTTTCTTCTAGTCAGACAAGTTCTTCTATGACCCACTTAGGAATCATAGTTGGCATACTAATATAGTTCTAAAATTAAGGTAAAAAGTAGAGCATCCTCTGATTGATTGGATACTATTTTCAGAGAACTTAACTGGAACCTAGTTTTTCATTTACATTGTAAAACTTATTTATATGGTGTTAATCCTTGATTACAGTTAAATTTATAATATGAGTAACATTTATGATATACAGTATTCACCTATTGTCTAGTCCACAAGTTAACTCTCCATGCTTGCTGATGGAAGTTTGTGGCATGCTGGCTTTTCCACTTTTCTGGTGTCATGCAATATATGACTATATTACTAATTAGCCTTGTATTATGACTTTTGTATTACATATATATTGTACACTGTGACCACTAACGTAGACTAATGACACTAGCCCGAAAGCATAATCAGAAAAAAAAATGAGAATCTACTGGCGGCATTGCACAGCTCCTCTCTGTTGAAGGGCTGTGGTCACCTTGGACTAAGGCTTAATCCAAAATAATAATGCACAGCATTTCTAGCTCACTTTGTTAAACTTTATTTCTTCTTTAGTTAATGAGAGCTGCCAACAATGAAACCATGAAGAGTAAAGCCAAATTAATAAAAAATGAATATACCTTATGAGTGAAAATATCATTTTTAGAGGTTATTCTAATTTTGACATTATTACTTCCAACCAATGTTCAGGCCAAAAAGGTGTGGAAAATTGTATGTTTGTTAAAATAGCTCATTCATTGTACTATTAATATAGGTCACTCCAGATAGGTTGTATGTAGTACCAAATTATTGTAGAACAAAGAAGATATATATAAAGACTTTCTTGCTCACAAGAACTTAAAGGGAATGTGCACATTTTTTAAAAGTGGTAGGTCTTTGCAAAATGTTTTTATTCCTGTAGCAAGCTTATGACAACCCTCTGTCCCACTGCTCAAAATGTATAGATCGGCAGCAGGTAGTAATAATCAGACAATCAACAGCTGACTTACAGCTCTACTTTACATTCCCTCATGGTTAGCATTCCTTTTGCATACCTTTAATCCTGTTAGTTGCCAATACAATTAATAATTATTTCAGAAAGTGAGAAAGCGTCAGGGCAATGAAAGTAGTGCTGTATGGTTCTTTCTGCATTTGAGCAGTGGAACAGTATGTCAAAGACCCCCTTTTCCAGTGTTTACACCCGCAAGTTAAAAAAAATACTGTGTCTGGTAAAGCTTGCTATGGGGAAAAAAACGCTATTTTGCAAGTCCTACCAAAGTTGGACATCCCATTTAAGGTTTAAAGGGTTATTTGTTTCTATCCTTTTTTCTTTACTTTATAGATACTTGCTGTGCCTTCAAATCCGCCAGGATATATCCTCTGGGCGTCTACCATGTTCATTTGCGACTCACACAATCCTCGGTTCATACACACTTCAAGCTGAGGTGGGAGATTATGAAGCAAGTGAGCACAGCGATGACTACATCAGCGGTTTTCAATTTGCTCCTAATCAGACAAAGGAAATGGAAGATAAGATTGTGCAACTGCATAAAACACACAGGTTTGTGACCAACTTTTTCCTAGGGCAATGGTACACGGTATGTCAATCAATCACTGCTATTCAGTAAAGAATAGCAGTAGTCAGCCTTAGCTGAAACGCAAAATGTGTGCTTTTAATTGCAACTATATTTAATGCAACTGAGAAACTGAGCCATTACTTGTGATATATTATTTTATATGTTTTGTGAAGGTGAACTTCCCATTTAATCTTTTTGATTGTTTGTGAAACAGACTCTAATATTCATTCTTTTTATCTGTAGGGGCCTGACTCCAGCTGAAGCCGAACTTCAGTTTTTAGAGAATGCCAAAAAACTCTCTATGTATGGTGTAGATCTACACTATGCAAAGGTAAGGTATTTTCCCTAATGTTGTTCTTCATTTTTGCATTTTTTTAAATTAATAAATACCTTTTTCATCACACTGTATGTGTTCACCACCACTGAGAAAAGACCAACCCCATTTATGTACTGACAAATTAATTAAATCTGCCTGTCTTTACAAAGTATACATGATGCCATGTTTCTTAAACATCTTGATCTGTCTGAGGCAATGGAGTGAACCCTTTTTCTTTATAATTATATGAAGTGTGTATGTATACCAAGTCAAAGTACCATATAAAAACACAAATATTCCATTTGTGTGTTATAGGATTCTGAAGGTGTAGATATCATGCTTGGCGTATGTTCAAATGGATTGCTGATTTACAAGGACAGACTGCGGATTAACCGATTTGCTTGGCCTAAAATCTTGAAAATTTCATACAAAAGAAGCAACTTTTACATAAAAGTCAGGCCAGGGGAGGTAAGGGAATTGTGGATTATTAAATTGGCTAAACAATGTTTATTTAACGAATAAAAAACCTGGTTTTGTAGTCTAATTTTAATGTACAGTATAACATTTATACAAATTTCTAAATTCTGTTTAAAATATAACCACTTGTCATATTGTTTTCATTGATAGGACAAAATAAGGTGCTTAAACAAATGCAAATAAAAAAATGGAGCTAAGACATATTCTGGTAGAGAGACTTAAAGGAATTGTTCAGTGTAAAAATAAAAACTGGGTAAATAGTGCCAAATGAAAAGTGTTTCTAATATAGTTTGTTAGCCAAAAATGTAATGTATAAAAGGTGGAGTGACTTGGTGTGTAACATAATAGTCAGAACACTACTTCCTGCTTTTCAGCTCTCTTGGTTTACACGGACTGGTTAACCTGGTTACCAGGCAGTAACCAATCAGAGACTTGAGGGGAGGGCACATTGATCATATCTGTTGCTTTTGAATCTGAGCTGATTGCTGAGGATCAATTGCAAACTCACTGAACAGATTTGTACCATGTGGCCCCCCTTCAAGTCGCTGACTAGCTCAGAGTTATAGAGCTGAAAAGCAGGAAGTAGTGTTCTGCCTATTATATTAGACATCCAGTCACTCCAGCCTTTATACATTACATTTTTGCCTAACTAACTCTATTAGAAACATTTTTTATTTTGCACAGCCTATCTAGTTACCCAGTTTTTATTTTTCACACTGAACTGTTCCTTTAAAACTGTTCTTCAGGTCTTACAAAACTTAAAAAAGCTGTTTTGTTACATATAAGTAATAGGGATGTGATGAGAGACGCATGGCTTGTAACATTTCATTTGTTTACTAACTGTGACTGTTTTCTAGATGGAACAGTTTGAGAGTACCATCGGTTTTAAGCTGCCAAACCATCGAGCTGCAAAGAGGTTATGGAAAGTTTGCGTTGAGCACCACACCTTCTTTAGGTAACTAGATCATCTTCTCTTTATTAAATTTGACATGCTAATTTGGCATAAGAGCAAATAATAATAATGATAATTTGCCAGAGCATGCATTTTCCCTCATTTAAGTGAAATCATCATAAGAAATGGAACGATGGCCAGGAGATTTGTCGCCTGTGGTAGCAAATTTTTAAGGCGGACGGCAATTCTCCCTGTGTGTCATTGCCCTTAAAATAATTTTTGTAACAAGTGTTACATGGTTCTTCAGCCACTTCACAACATGCACATACTAGCTTATGAATGGCAAAAATGGCATGTTTGGGTTCATCATTATTAGCCCAGAGTAAAAGCATCATTGCCTGACTTCAAATGTTGCATTCTAGCAGAATAAAGAAGGTATTCAATAATCCATTTTATTGTTGGTTTTATTCAGTTATTTATTTTTTTTTATCCATTAGAAGGAAAATATTGGTTTCAGCAGACTACAACTCTTCTACTGTTCATGAGTGTCAGCTTGCCTCCCTGATTATGATTAAGGAAGCAAAGATATGGATATAAAGGGCATTATGAACCAGGCAGAAGAGCCATTTTGTGTTTGGGTTTGTCTGTCCTTTAACAGAAACAACATGCAAAATGTTTTATTCGATATAAAGAGAAAAGTTAGTTTTACACTGCTGCATTTTAAAAGAACTGCATTTATTTTCAAGGTACAAAAGCTGTGTATATAGGTGTTTTAACATATTCTATTACAAATACATTTGCACTTTCCATTCCCTATAGATCAGTTTTTTGTTTGCTTACTGTGAATACAAGTTTAGTGCGAATTGTGCTATTAGGTGCTTTTAGTTTCCTTTTTCTCCAACCTTATGTTAAAAATATCCTGTTACAGGCTCTCCGCTCCTGCACAAACTCCGAAAGCCAAATTCTTGACTTTGGGTTCCAAGTTTCGATACAGCGGCCGCACCCAGGCACAGACAAGAGAGGCCAGCATAAAGATAGACAGGCCAGCCCCATTTTTTGAACGAACATCTAGTAAACGCGTGTCCAGAAGTCTTGATGGAGGTATCTTTTATTTGATATTTAATTTTTAGTTAAAAGCAACATGATGCCAAGAAATAAAACATGAACATTTTTTTTGATCTTTATATGATGTTTTATATGCATCCAGCTGTCTCCCAGAATTCAGTAAATCATTGACAGTAATATAAAACTGTCATGGGTATACAGTTAAGTTATACTGTTACATCACTTTGTTTTTATGTACACAAAATTATTTTGACCCCCCCCCACACACACACACACTTTTTTTCTATTAAAAGAATTTCTAGTTCGTCTGAAAATTTTCAGTTATAGGTAATATGCAAACAACCAATCAGCTTATGGTTTCACAGATTAGTGATTGCACAAAGATATTGGCTATTGTGTAATGGGTTTGTTATCTCATTGATACCGTTATTATGACCTATAGTCCTATATCTTTTACACACAAATAACTCACTTTCTGGCCCTCAAAAACAGAAATAAAAAACAAAAGCATATCATTGTGAATTCTTGCTTTAAACGGTGCTTTGGTGCCATCCTGTGGACACATAACTCACATTTTCATTAAATGTCATTTCCTTATTTAATCCTTATCTAATAAAACAGAGTTTCATGCACTGGTATAAATGTGAACCCTGTGAAATAAACATTTAAGGGGAACTCTTACAGCATTTTTGCATAAAGAAATTTATTTCTGTGCATCTTAAAAATATACAATAATTAAGGTCTGAATGGTTTTAAATTAATTTATGAATATAACGGCAGTTGAAAGCATGATTAGGCTTCCTTTTATCTGGTTTTTTACTTTTAAAGCAATGTAGCAGAAGCTAGATTTC